>NC_142086.1:21289261-21440213 GCF_054644295.1 Miniopterus natalensis | reverse complement strand
CCACGATGATGATGGTGGTAATAACTCGAGGTCCCATTTGGAATGGTACATTTGGAATGGAAAAACAGTTTTAAAAAAGTACTTGTGGAGATAATTGCATCATATAATATTTTCAAGATGTTAGGGTGAAAATATGTTCAAAGATAAAATCCTGTGGGCTTAAGTTTCAACATTTATCATGACTCAGTAGTATTCAAGTTCACCTCTTATTTAAGGGCACAGCCCCTTTCCAACAAGAAGACAGGATGCAGGGCAAAAATGAGAAAGTAGTTTAACTCTTACAACTCTGAACGTAAAAATAAACATCATTACTGGAAATGTAGACAGAAAGAAGATGGGAACCTAAACATAAAAGAAAGAGCTTGTGAGCAGAAAACACATGGTTGGTTGGCTTCATAGAAGCTTTTGGGGCATGGGATCTAGATCTATTTCTATATTAAAGAAGCTATAGCAGAAAGGCCTAAAGAGGCTCTGACTTTCTTCATTGGGTCATTTGATTTGGGAATGAGTTGGCAATGTTGTTGGCTCTCCAAGAACATCACAGAAGTACTTCAAGGGTCAATCATTTTCATGACCTTTAAAACAAAAAGCAAAGTAATCACTAATGTGATAGCTATTTATATCAACAAATTGATACAATATTTGTTAGCTCTTCATTTGTTCCTGGAAGGAAGGGAGACAAGAAACTGCAGGTAACAACACTTACATTTTTTTAGTGCTTATGTTGCCAGATTTCTGAGTGCTGAATGTATATTAACCCTCTTAATTCTCACAGCAACCTTAAGAGATACGTACTGCTATTATCCTGGTTGCTCAGAAGGAGAACAGAGGCACAGAGAGGTTAAGTAACATATTCAAGCTTGCACATGGCTTGTGAATGGAGGAAATAGAATTCAAGTACAGACAGTCTGGCTCCATAACCACCATATTAAGCCACCTCACCTCATCAGATATTCCAAATAGTTGTGTGGCAAGAATTGGGCAAGGATGAGACAGGTTCTAAGTTGGTAACCTGAACAGGATGACTGGACTTTGAGAGCAGTTGACAAAGATAGGCAATCAGTACATTTGTTACCCAATAGTTACTGTCTGTACCTAAATGAAGACATCTATCTGTAGATAAATTTTTATATATCCCTAGAGTCCTCGCTTGGTTATATATTATGTTCTTGGCCATCAGTGTGCTGGCAGTCACACTTAACAAAAGCAATCCAGGAAGTCACAGTTTCTTCCACATCTCTGGATTTTAGCACAGTGGTGATTCTGATGCTGAATGTGGTCTTGTTGTGTGGTGATTCCCTCTTCAAGCTGGAGTTGCTACGTGTTGTCAATAAAGATGCCCTGGAGTTTATCTGCAGTGATTGACTCTTACAGAGTGGAATAGAGCACTGACTGAAGGTCAAGTCACACCCCCAGTCTAACAAATTCCATATCTGCAATGTAGAAAGACCCCACTACTTACACTTATTAGATAACAAAAATACCCATTATATTCATGCATCACATCTTGGTACTTTGTTGAATGCTTAACACAGAACGTGAGCTATTTTATAACTCAGATTTATTTGGACTAAAATTTATATCCTTAAATATTTTTCAACACTTCAAAGTATTAAAAGCTAAAATATTGACCATCACAGTTTCCATATATGCTCATGTTCTAAATTTGTTTTCTCACTTGGCAGTTAGTTTAAGAGGATCTTTATTCCTTAGTATTCTGCCTTGTATTTATTTCTCTTTTTACGACCCTTATATAAAGCATAATCTTTTTTTCAAACATTCCAGATTTCTGTTCGCTCTCATCTAGGATGACCACCTCACAGTTTTGTTTTGTTTTAATTGCCCATTACTGCTACTCATATGCTTTTTTAATTGCCCCCATTTCTCTTCCTAGAGATGCTTTTCTTTAGGTTTTCTTATAATTTCCTCCACCCAACACAGAAGATTGTTTACTATTTGTAAAGCAATGTTAGACTAAAATTCAGACTTATAGAACTTCCCGTTCAAGTTATAATACAGAGCACATATATTTACTTCACCTCCTTCCTGAAAATTCAATGAAGTATCAATACAGAAGTTCAAATGGCAAAAAAAAAAAAAAAAAAAAAAAAAAGTACTGAGTGAAGTGAGGCTATCATTAGGACAAATATTTAATTTTTGAATAATAACATTCAGGTGAAATTATTCCAAAGATAAATCAGATCAATAACACCCAAGTTGAGAGCCAATATAGAAGAAAAATTCATAAAATAAAAAATAAGCTACTAGTATTGAAAAACCCCAATGAGCAATATAAAAATGTTGAAAGTAGGCTTGAAGAAAAAGCCTAGAAAATTACTAGAGCATACGTAAAAAGAGAAAGAGATAAAAGTGTAAGAAAGCAGTATTAGAGATACGAATGATCATTCTGGGAAGGTCAACATCTGTGAAATAAGAATTCAGAGAGGCAGAATGAAAAAAATGAAGGGTGTGGTAGACAGAACAGTGACTCCCGAAGATGTCTACGCCTCAATTCCTAGAACTTGTGAATATGTAACTTTATACGGTTAAAGAGAATTTGCAGATGTGAATAAAATAAGGATTTTAAAGACAGGGAGATTACCCTGAACTATCCAGGGGCCAAAGTAATCTCAAGGGCCTTTATAAAAGGAAGGTGGGATGATCAGAGTCTGAGAATGTGATGACAGAAGCAGGAGTCTGACTGATTCGAAGAAGGAGCTATGAGCCACGGAAGGCAGGCAGCCTCTAGAAGCTGGAAAGACAAGAATGTGGAGTCTTCTTTATAGCACCCAGGACAGATAGAGTGTGGTGGACACCTTGATTTTAGGACTTCAAATTTCCAGAAATGTAAGATAACTTTGTGTTGGTTTAAGCCACTAATACAAAGTGTGCATTAATTTGTTATAGTAGCTGTGGAAAATTCATAAAATGAGAATGAAATAATCAAGGGGAAAATATAGAAAAATTTCCTACAGGCAAAAAGAATAGTGCTTTTAAGATTAAATGAATCCTTAAGTACAAAACAGCATTTAGTGAAACACACACACACACACACACACACACACACACACAAACACCCCAGAACTAGAAACATCACAAAATTTAGAAGAAGAGAAAAAGGTCTTAAAAGTTGCTAGGAGGAGGATTCAAAACCAAAGTTAAAGCTAAACTAAACACCTACTTACAAAGGATCAATTTTAAGATGTACATCATATTTCTCATAAGCATCATTGGATGTTAGAAAGTGATGGAACGTGCCTGTCTAGGTAAATTGGTTTTAAAAACTGATATCTATTCTCAGGCAAACTATTAAGAAGGTGAGGATTAAAGGCATTTTAGAAATGTAAAAACTCAGATAGTGTACTCCCTGTAAACCCTTCCCTAAAGGAATTCATAAAACTGTACTCTGGCAAACGAAGCACAAATCTGAGAAAACAGGGAATCCATGTACCAGATTCAGGAAACTAAAGAATAGAAATTTCTGGATAACAGATCAGTAGTAGTATAGAAAGCAAATAAGTCAAATTAAAAGGAGTAACTTTTGAGAAAAACTTGTTCAAGAAGAAAATGAACACCCTGAGTGTTATAGTAAGAAAGCTGAATGGTGTTGGCTATGAAATAAATGCATATTGAAAGATAAAACCTTGTAAAAATACACTACACCCTCACACTTATACTGGTCTTTAATATTTCTTTGTTATTTGACCTTTTCTCCTCTTGTATATTTGAAGAATTTATTTAAAAAATAGAGGTTTGGTCACATCAAGAAGCCTAGATGAGTTGGAAAGTGGAGTTTTATTTTTATTTTCTTCTGCAAGGCAGGAGTGGATTTGAATCCAGGCTCTGATTTTTAGTGAATATTGAATCTGATATGGTCCTCACTGAGCTTTCTTTTTATGATCTCCAAGCTGGGCAATAAATTCCAATTCATATACATAGGTCAAAGAATTACCTTAAATGAGGTATCATAGAAAAGCCCTTATCATAATGTTCAAATTTATTATATGCCTTTTGCCTTCCTGTCCTACCCTTGGAAGCATAAATGTGAGTCTTTTTATAATTCACTATCCTCAATAAGATCGTGGGTTCTCATGGTTTATAAGATCATAACACCTCAGTTCAGGGTTCAGATTCTCTGTAGAGTCTCTAGAAGTAACTCCTTTCCTAGGTGTCTACTTACAGCCAAAGTCTAAATTTTAAAAGCCTGCATTGATGAGAAGATTCCTCACATTTTCAAGTAAGAATTATTATTGTTATTATTGCCCTAAGTCTGTCTGTCTGTTTGTCTGTCTCTCTCTGTCTCTCTGTGTCTCAAATCAATAAACATAGCCTCGGGTGAGGGTAACAAAAAAAAGAATTTTTTTTTTCTTTTCATTTTGGCAGTTAACTGAATGCTTGCTTAGGAAACAGGAAGGAAAATCTTAAATTCCTTCACAGCTTGTTCCTTTTTACACCTACTCCTACTACTTATTGCCCAGGGAGTTTGAAAGAACATCCCAGGACGCCTGACAGCATAGTTGCAAAATCTGTAGCAGTTGAAATGGTCCAACCATTATTATAAACTTTTGGCTTTCAGTTGAGTCTTTTGGAAGTTTCAACATTATTTGCAGTTTCTGGAAATATTTTTTTCAGAACAAAAGGAAGGAATCTGAATTTCCACTAACAACAGCCTACTCTTGTTTAGCTAGCTGTAGCCTCCAATTACCTGACCCCCTAAGAAATAAACATTCTTTTGGAACATTTTCCGTCTTAAGAGCCCAATATAGATTTTTGCAAGATGGTTCCTCCATAGTAGATATATCTAACATGGTGTTTCAAGACATAACCATATCAGAAAAATTTTGGGTTCATATTTATATCAGATTTTATGAGTATATGTACTTCAAGTAGACATTTCTCTACAGACAAATCCAGGGCATTTTTTTCTCTAGTGTCAGCACTTCCAACTAGCACTGAGTCTGTGAGACCTTAGGAATACATGGTGAGGGCGGCATCAATGCTCCTGCTATTCTGTGGGGGTAAAGCCCTGGGATCCTTCCATGTCACACTCACAAGGGACAGAGATCCGCTGCAGCAGGGGATGGGTGTCCTCTCCTGCTTCCCCCTGTCAATTCCCAGCAAGAGGGCCCTCTGAAATGAGATAATCTTTTCAAATTACTTTCTAATATTTAAGAGCCTGAATAATGCTTTGCTGCTGTGACTTTCCCCCCTCTTATCCACAAGCATGCACACACAAATACAGGGATTCCTCTCAGAGTCTTGATTGCAACCTGAAAAAGAGCATGGGTGGATTTCCAGTTTCTGGTCTGCATGTCTGGAAATCGGAAATTGCCACTCTGTTTTTTTCCAGTTCTGC
This sequence comes from Miniopterus natalensis, assembly GCF_054644295.1. Taxonomy (NCBI): domain Eukaryota; kingdom Metazoa; phylum Chordata; class Mammalia; order Chiroptera; family Miniopteridae; genus Miniopterus; species Miniopterus natalensis. The sequence goes on along the minus strand of NC_142086.1, from coordinate 21,434,857 downwards.
ATGTAAGGAGGCTGGAAATTGTCACTTCCTCCTAACAACAAGTAAAAAGCTGAACGGACTAAGAAATCAATCACTCTTCTTGCATCTGTAAATGAGGGAAGTACACAGGCAAGCAATCACCCTAAGACCGGAGAAACAGGCCTATACAGGGAGTCTTGGTTTACAGGAGCAGAAACTCACAAGTGGAAACTGCTGATAGAACCTGCTGGTGTAGGAAAACCTGAACTGTAATTGAAAGGTTTCTGGAGGTTCAGTGTGGACAAACCTAAGAGCTAAAACTCCAGGGGGACTCTGTCATGGGAGCAGGGTGTGTGTGTACAAATATTGTGAGATTTACCTCCAGGAGCTTGACCAGATTCCCACAGGAAATATCTGAGAAACATTCCCTCAGTATTTCCACAGGGCAATGAGAAATGGAACGATTTTGTAATACCCCAGAGCACTCCGTCTTAACCAGAACCTAACCTGTTGGGATTTTAGCAGGGCCTAAGTGACAGGAGGAAAGAAATGCCCACCTCCAGCTCATCTAGCCATTCTCTCCCACCTAAGGGGAGAGAAAAATACTGAGAAACACTTGTGAAGTTCACAGTCCCAAGTCACAGGCTCACTCAAACACTGAGATCTAATCATAGGACTACAAATGATTTCTCCTCCTATCACCACCACAAAACTAAAGGTTTATTTACAAGAGTTCATTGCACTCAGTACGCCATGTCCAGCTCTCAAGAGAAATTACAAGGTATTCCAAAAGCAGAAAACCACAATTTGAAGGGACAGCAAGCATAAGTACCAGAGATAGCAGGGATATTGAAATTATCAGACCAAAAATTTGAAACAACCATCCTTAATAAGCTAAGAGTTCTAATGGATAAAGTAGTTATCATGTAAAAACAGATAGACAATGTAAGCGGAGATAAAATCCTACAAAAAAACAAACAGTAACAAAAAAGCCAGAGAGCAAAACCACTGTAACAGGAATGAAAACATTCCTTGATGTGCTTATTAGTGGACCTGATACTGCTGAGGAAAGAATCTCTGACCTAAAGGATATATCAATAGAATCCCTGAAAACTAAAAAGGAAAGATAATAAAGACTGAGAAAGACAGAATGAAATATCCAATGACTATGAAAAACTAAGAGGTGTAATATACATATACTGAGAATATTAGAAGGAAAAAAAGAGAGAAAGGAACAGAAGAAATATTTGAAGCAATGAGAATTTCCTCAAATTAATGTCAAACTCCAAACCATAGAATTAGAAAGCTCAGAAAACACCAAGCAGGATAAATGCCAAAATAAACCTCACTAGTAACCTCAGGGGATCATCGTTGCTTTCTCTATTAGAAAACACCTCGCTTAGCCCTTCATATATTAAATAAAAACTAAAGAAATCAAATCAATCTTTATTTTTCTCTACTATGTTGGAAATTAAGATTTGTCTTGTAAAATATTACTAATATGTTAATTATTTTCATATTATTTCTCTTTGCATTTCTTCTGAAACACACTTTATCTTCTCATCTCTGTGATTCCTATGGCCCTGCCCCTCAGGTCAATGAGTGTGATGGTTATATATGCAGAAAAGAAAAAGACCAAAGTGCATCAATACTTTCAAATTATTACCAGCATTGCTATGCATTTTTTTTTTTTTTTAATGTTTTTATTGATTCCAAAGAGAAGGGAGAGGGAGAGAGATAGAAACATCAATGATGAGAGAGAGTCATTGATCGGCTGCCCCCTGCACGCCCCATACTGGGGATTGAGCCCACAACCCGGGCATGTGCCCTGACCAGGAATCATCAAACCGTGACCTCCTGGTTCATAGGTCGACACTCAACCACTGAACCACACCAATGGGCTGCATTGTCATTCTTATCTAACTTCTCTTCTGAAGTCAGATGCATATGTCAACTGCGCATCTAAAACTTCTACTAGGAAGTCCAATAATCAATGCAGACTTTATGCAAAACTGGGATTCCTTATGTTCTCCTTTAACCCTAAAACTCAGCTGTAAAACTCATTTATTGTTATCATTTCTTACTCAGAGACCTAGTCCAGAAACTATAGTCACTCTTCACTTCATTGTTTCCTTTCTCTTAACCTCTATTCCAAGTAAGATATGTCTCAAGTGCACCAACTATAGAATAATCTTCCCAAAGTCTTTAGGAAAAATGATTGACCTCTTAAACTTCCTTTTCTATACTAAAAATATACTATTATGTAGGTCACAGGTTGTTGGGAGAATTAAGTGAGACAATGGATGGATATAAATTTCTTGCCAGTGGGAGCAATTACTCTTGTTTCTCCCTCATAAACTTTCACAGGCTTCTCCTTTCCTATTGGGTCCTTCTGTATTACTTTCATGCTTTTAGCAAAATAGCCAAGATTCTTCATCGTCTGCCCTCATCTTTAACACTCTGAGCATTCAGGGCTCAGGCCTCTTTTAATTTTCCTCACTCAGCATCATACCTTGCTTTTCACAATTAGATGTGCTCTCCACAGTTTGTCTCACTGCTTAAAATGCACTGTGATCACTTTGCAGCTTTGCCATGTACTCTTCTCATAACCTTGGGAAAATGCCATAACCTCTCATGGCCCCAGTTTCCTAAGTTCAAGGATAGAGGTGAAAATAAAACTGAACTCCTGAAAGCTTTCTGATGACTAACAAAATAACACCTATTTATATTACAAATTGTTTGGCCTATTGTAAGGGTCCAGTATATACTAGCCACTAATTAAAGATTGTATTATTATTATTATTTTTTAAATATATCTTTATTGACTTCAGAGAGAGGAAAAGAGAGGGAGAGAGAGAGAGAAACATCAATGATGAGAGTCATTGATCGAGCCCGCAACCCGGGCATGTGCCCTGACTGGGAATTGAACCCTGATCGCCTGGATCCTAGGTCAAAGCTCAACCACTGAGCCACGCCCAGCTGGGCAAAGATTGTATTATTAATTACTATTTATTATTATCATTCTCAGCAGCAGCATCAGTGGCAAGAACTTTTCAGAGAGCTCTTACTTAAGCTTCAAGGGATAGTTAATATATCATCTCATCCACAAAGACTGCTCCATGGCCATCTGCTCATTCGCGCTGCTGTGGGGTCTTGTGCAATCTTGTGTTCATTTCCTCCTACTTTCTCAGCATCTTGAAGGCAGAGACCATGACAGTCATCTTTACATTTTCAGTATCTCGTCAATGACTATTTATAGTAGGTGTTCAATAAACAGTTGCTGAAGGAAGGAGAGCATAAAATAATAAAACTTACTGCGTTCTTAGTGTGTGACAAATTGTTCTAAGATCTCCTATGTATTAAGGTGCTCACTTCTCCAATAGCCTTGTAATTAAACACTGCTGTTATCATTCCCATTGCACAGCTGAGAAACTGAGAGGTAAAGAACTTAGGGAACTTGATCATAGCCAAGAACCAAGGTTATGTGGCTGCACAACCTGTGTCTAGCCTTAATGTTATATAGCTTTCCCTAGGCAAGAAGGAAAGGCAAAGGATGAAATTGGGTGCTATTTAAGGTCCTTCCTATTTAACATTCTGTGATCCCAGGATTTCTCTTAGTGTCTTTGAATCTAATATATGCAGAAATAATATATAAAGAAATTATGTCTTTAAAAGTTCTATAAAAGATTCTAACTATTCATATTTATTCACTAGGCATATCTAGTTTGATAAAATGACTTTCATATTAATTAATCATAGCATGCCTACTCATACTCTCACCTACTTATAATTTTATTCAGGTTCTTTTTCCTGCTATAAGTGGTTATGTCTTAAATGGAATCTATTAGGAGTCACCTTAAATCTGGAATTTTATAATTTTCAAAGTTTAAGCTCTAACTGCCTTCATCTCACACAAAAGTTTTACTTCATGTCTGACTATGCTAGATTTATACATTTAAAAACACACTGTACTCACGTACGTGCTCCTGGAAAGAAAGTATTGTATAGCAAGGGGCAGGCATTTCTCTTAGGGTTTTAACCAGCTTCCTGTCTCCCTGAAAAGAGGGGACCTAGGAACACTTAATGTTTGTTAATACAACTATTGTAGAAGTAATGAGAGTAGGCAGACTGTATGATAGAGTAGATTAAGTGAGATGACATTCCATGGAAGGAAGAGATGCCAATGGATGCCAGTGGATTACCACCTTGGGCAACAGGGGCTCAGTCCTGCAGGGACCCTCAGAATTGTTCCTTTGAAGCTGGGGCCTTTACTGTAATTCCTGTCCATTGTTGTTGAGGGTTGTACCCCAAAGGCATTACAGTAATTATCCCACACTTCCAAGCTGCCCTCCTTGTGTGCATAGTGAGTGAGCTTCCCAAAACTTCCACAAAAGCTATAAAGCAGAAAAACAAAGAAGCAGTCACTGGAGGTAGGATGCTGCTAGGGTGCACGGGACTCTCCACAAATGCAGCTGAAATTGTAGGTCGAGTTAGGGACCTTAACAGAACACCCACATTGTCTACTGCAGTATCCTTTTTCAGGCTCAGAAATGTTACTTCCCACATTAAGTTCAACTTTTTCGTAACTCTTCAAAGTTGAGGTTGGCCACACCTTCTTAAAATCAACATCAATGTAAATAGGTTTGGTATAGCAAGCCACCGGTCCTGCTACAGTAGTGGGTCCTAGGCTGTAAATGATATTCCTCTCCCTTCTCTACCACCCATTCTAGACCTCACACTTGGCTGGCTCTCTAGCTGGAATATAAGCTGTTTTCCTGAAAGTGAAACATAGACCTTTGTCCCTTAGGTGTGTGAGTCTTTAATTGCCTTGGCCCTCATCAGGCAAATGTTGCTGCAAATAACTTTTTCTCTTATTACCGAGCATAGAAACATCAGAAGGTACCCCAGTGATCCCCTGCAGTGGCCAACACACTTCTCCAAGTGTCCATTACATGCCAGAGACCATAGAAACTCAAGACAATCATGGTCAATAATTCTGTTAACTTACTAATTCCTTTACTTGCTTATCCACAGGCATGAGCAGACTAAAAAGACTAGGCAAAAGCTGAAGTTTAGGTTTGGAGAAGCCCTTAGTGTGTCCCCTAGAAGAAATATTTTCCAGCTGAGGTTCAAGGCCTTGAATCCTACAGAGTCTAAAGTTGCAAGAGTGAGCAGCACAAGCTCCCCAATGTGTCATTGGAGGGATAGTGAGAGTGGTCAGTCTTTCAACATTTGATTCCCAAAACCTTATTCTAGCACTGGGCACAAAGAATCATATAACAGCTGTTGATTAAAATGAATACTGCATTATAGGAGGTAATATTCCAACCACATAAAGTGTCTTTCCCATGCTGACACCTTGGCTGAGCCTTAAAGAGGCCATTTTTGCATGCTCTGATTATCTATGATCTTGTGCTTGTACACGCCCACCTTGGAGGTAGCATTACTTCTGATTTACTACCATGAATGGGTATGGGTTTGCTCTTGATATTTCACCTTCATATATCTTATTCTGCAGATCAGAATTCTAATGTGATGGTTCTATCAGATTCTTGATATTTATGATCTGATTAAAACTAAGGGTCTTGGGAAATGACCCGAGTGAGTCCATGGAATGATTAGATCCATTTCAAGGTAGCTTGAGGTCAGAAATCTGTTTACCACCTTGTAATAATACACCAGGGATAAGGGTTAATTTCATTTTATTATCCAGTAAGACTCAGTTTCAACATATCTTGAGAGATCTTGGATATTCCTATTCCTCAATATGCAGTTATTCTGGTTCAGAGTCCTTCCAAAGAGAGATTGGTGTAACATTTACAATATATGCTTTGGTGGCTTGATATCTTTACTCAAGAGAACTAGCTCCCTTTTAGTCACTAGGCCCTATGTCTGAAGCTAACCCAGATCTCGAAACTGTGGGAGGGATAGTAATTTTCATTGCAGAGGCTGATGGAAGCCTTAGCCTACTAGCTCTTTCGTTTTTTCTGGTTATACATATCAAGCAACATTCTTGTTGACTACTCATTTGTTTTACTTCTAGACATCCCATAGTCTCCCAGTCATTATCACTGAACCCTGTAGGTGAAGGGCCTCTTTTGTGCCACACTAGTATTGCTGCACTTTATAGTAATTGTATTTACTTTGCTTCTGATGGATAGGTGCCACCACCTGCTTTTTGCTATCCTGGAACTATGTCATCTTCACTAACACTAGGAGCCTCTCTCATGCCATCATCTCCTCCTGTTAATTCTTCCCTACTGAAGAAAGTCACACTGAGCTTCTCAAAAATGCTAATTTTTTCTGGCCAACATGTCTTCTTGGTGCACCAAGTATTGTCATCCCAGATCTCAGGCTTCTACTTATTCTGTATTTTTGCCATAATTTTAGCACAGAAGACCCACTAAAGCTGAACATTCCATCTCCTTTGCCATTTTGCTACCTTTCCTTTTAAATTCTGGGCTTGAATTTCAGCAAAGTTTACCCACAGCTGTAGAAAATAAAGGTCTTTGAAAAATTCCCATGGAGGCCTCTGACTTTCCCAGTATTCCGTTTGCTAGGGGGCTGACTTCAGGCTGTCATTCTCTTTCTCTAAGCTTTCCAAAGCTAACAAAATAGGTAATTTCACAATCTCTAGGATCACCATCATTCCCACCGAGTTCAAATACTAGAGCTACTCCATAAGTTATTGTTTTCCCTCTTGCCAGCTCTTTATTCCATTCTAAAACAGGTGAGACTATAAGTGGTTGTGATGTCAGAAATGGAGCTTCAGACAAGGGCATATGAAAAGGTCATTTATTTGGAAGGTTATCCCTGGAAATAGATATGAAGAGAAGGGTAAAGTGACAAAAGGAAAGGGGGAAAATGCTTATTCCTACTGAGAAAAGGTACAAAAAATAATTGACAGGACTTCATGGTTGGTATAAATGGAATGAAGGAGATGATGGCAATGCATGATAAATGGAAGAATTTGAGGAATAGTAAAATGCTCCTTACAGTATCTCTGGTTGAAGAAGAACAAAGCAATGGCCCCAAATCACAGAACTGGAATGCTTGAATAGAGGCATCAGGTTAGCCAAAGATATATAACACCATTAAAAAAAATTTATTGATTTTTAGAGAGAGAAGAAGGAAGAGGGAGAGATAAACATTGATGTGAGGGCAAGACACCGATCAGCTGGCTCCTACACGCCCCCTACGAGGGATCAAGCCTGCAACCCGGACATGTGCCCTGACAGAGAATCAACCATCAACCTTTCGATGCTCAGGAGGACACCCAACTAACTGAGCCACATCGGCCAGGGCAAAACACCATTTTTTAAATTGATTGATGTTGAGAGAGAGATATCAATTTGTTTTTCCACTTATTCATGCTTTCATTGGTTGATTCTTGTATGTGCTCTGACCAGGGATAGAGCCTGCAACCTTGGCCTACCGGAATGACACTCTAGCCAAGTGAGCTGACATACTCAGAGAGAGCAGGCTGACACTTGTGTGTGTGTGTGTGTGTGTGTGTGTGTGTGTGTGTGTGGTGGGAGGGGGTTATGGGCTGGTGGAGGAATTGGGAAAAAGAGGAAAAACTCACGGACACGGACAAACAGTGTGGTGATTGCCAGTGGGGAGGGGAGAAGGGGACGTGGAGGAGCATATAGGGGCATAAATGGTGATGGATGGGACTTGACTTGGGGTGGGGAACACAGTACAGTGCACAGATGATGTGCTATAGAACTGTGCACCTGAAACCTGTAGAATTTTCTTAACTAGTGTCACTGCTGTCAATTCAATAAAAAATAAAAGAACTAAAAGAAACAAATATTTTTAAAAACACACATGCCAATTTTTGCATTCTCACTTCAGTATTCTTTTCCCTTGCTGTTGCAGGTTGTCAAGATGGACATCACCTGTCACAGTGCATGTTCCATCAGCTGGACATAACCACTAGTAAATCTCAAAATAACCCACCTATTCAAGTTTCATAACAATTAAGATCTATTTGCAGGAACAAAATGTCATCTTAGAATGTGCCTTTTCAACAAAAATATCAGCAGAGATTATAGTAAAGTATGGGCCCAAATTGTTAAAAACATGACTTAAGAACAGTTTTAAACCAATTAGAGTACAAGCTGTAATTAAGTCAGTCTTACCACTAAAGAAAGATTATTTTTTTTACACATACTCAAATGTTGTCTCCTCTACTTCATGAACCAGAAACATTATGAAAAAATAATGGAATAGATAGAGTATGACGCATAGGATGGGCATTTGTTTGAACACCACTGCAAAGGAGATTATTTAAAAAACAAAAAAGAAACTCAATAAAACCCTTAGGAAATTATTCATTCAAATCCATACCTTGCTGTAGGTTTTATTGCTTCAGTTCTTCTAGTTAAAAGTAGTTTTTATTTTTAGATTAATTTAATAGACATAAACACAACAAAGTTGGAGATCATACAACTGTCTCTATTGTTTTTGGTTTGGCTTCACACACAAAAATGTATTGTGTCAAACACTTTTTATCCCTAATTTTTAAAGCCTTGTGCGTTTTTAAAGGAATTGTAATCCACTTGTGTCTTATGCATTTACACTTAACTCCTGAAATTTCTCTTGTGTAAGAGTGGCTTAGAGACCAAAAGACTTGGGAAATTGCCTTCAATTTGCCTTTCAAGCTCTTTTTATTAGGAAATAAATAGCATATTTATTGGTATAGTTAATATTACATTACCCAGGTGTTTAGTTGTTCAAGTATATAAATAATACTATCTAGAACATCTATGTTTGTTCTTATATCTTGATTCCCCTGGCCTATTAATATAATGGTCATCTTCAATCTTCATCATTATCATCAATTGTAGTATGTTACTATTATGTTATTATTTATATTATGAATGTTATAAATTTTATAGTGACATTACTGGCATTATAAAAATGCCTATATTTTTATAACATCTTTATTTACAAAATAAGTACTCATCTTTACTTAGGTGCTTGTGTGGTCAAAGACTTTCAGGCTTTGTAGCACATTCAACTACTTCCTTTTCTGATATACTGTCAGGCAGAGAGACTTTTCCAATTGCTTTACATCCTTCAAAGAGCTCTTTTTCAGTTCATCTGCCCTATTTTTACTTTCATGACTTTGAGTGTGCTATTAATCTTCCTTAGTTATTTTAGCCTTCTCTGTTCAAACCTTTGTACAATTGTCTCTGTCTTTATAATATGAAGGAAAACTCATATCTCCCTAAAATATTTAATCGTTAGATTCAAAAGTTTTGTCCTACTGACTCCATTTATTGCCTCCTTATACCTCTGAACACTACATCATTTTAATTTGTTTATTTTCTGAATCACAACCTGTTACAGATCTTTAGGTATTCTTAAATAATCTTGTGGATGTGTGCTGAGACCCTAGAGAGCCCCAACCATCTTTTAAAGCCCTGTCTATGTATTTTTTTCCTTTCATGTTTTTTCATTGTGCTTAGTTCTGATGGCTACAACTTATGGTCTCACTAAATATGGCTGGTTGGTTGTAAGTTTTTGCTTTATTATGTGGCATGGACTACTTGTTTTCTACATAAAAATAAGGTAAATACCAGATAAAAGTGGATTTTGACTCAGTCTCTTTTAAAAAGTAGTTTGCATCTTTGTAATTTGTTGCACTGTGAGGTTGGGCCTTTCACGTATTTTTTTACTTAATTAGAATCTTGAAAACAGTGCACTCAAGAAGAACAAGTGGTGAAAAATACCTTAACCAAAACTGCCAGTTATAAAATACTGTTCATCTACAAAATAGGTAATGCCAGTCCGTGGCTAGTGGGAGGACATTGCTGAGGTTTTGTGCTAGAAGCTGATGATGAGGAAAGGAAAGACAACCTATCCTCTCAGACATTGTCTATTTTTGGAGTCTCAAATTCAGGCAGTTCAACACTGAAAAGTGATAGGACAAAGATAAAGGAGTAGAGGCAAGCATCTCAATCTAGTTCAGAAGAAACACTTTTGCAGAGATCTCAAAGTCAGGCAGGTTGTGCAAGTTAAGCAATATAAAAGGCAAAATGAAAAGCCTTTATTTAATAAACATTTCCACAGCACCCATGCCAGTTACTGCTCCAAGCACCTTCCAAGTATTCTTTTTCAATCCTTATAACTATACCATGAGTAAGCATTGTGATTAGTCTGAGTTTAGAAGGAATACACAAAACAAGATAGGAGAATTGCCCAAGGTCAACAGCTGACACAGGTAGAACTTAAATCCAGGCAGTGGGCCTCCAGAGCTCCTGTTCATACTCCTACAGGATGCTTCTAATAAGAAATTTACGGACTCATGAAAGAGCAACAAGGTCAGAGTAGACAAGGGGTTTGGCATTGCCTAAGGGCAAGTTAAAGCTAAAGAAGTAAATGAGACTGACGTTACATTTTGCATTAAAAAACCAAGATATTATCTTAAATGAGTTATTGTAATCACTGGAATGACAGTGTTTCATTTATATATTAGAAAGAATATTTTCCAGCATCATGGAGTATGGGATAGAAGATGGTTGGAATGGATATAGAAAGAACTGGAAGGAGGTACTTGCAATAACACTAGTGGGAAAAATGATGGTAATATGGTTGGAGGGGAGCTGAAGCTCATGAGAGTTATTCTGATGGTGGGCATTTGAAGGCTTGGTAAGCTGTTGGTGTTGGGCAACTGAGAGAAAGTCATGTCTGGAGTGAATCATCTGAGTTTCTGATTAAGGCAATAGGGTAAATGGTGGTGACTATTGAGACAGGGAAAGTTTGGGGAGTTGGGTGGAGGGAGAGAGCATGGAGGCCCTGTGAGCACTAGTTTCTATGGCCCTGATGGAGGCATCTATCAGGGTGTGGGGACTGAGGCTCTGGAAGGCCACCTCTGGTGGAGGGGCTTCCTGAGATTTATAGCAACATTACCAGCTTCTCAACTGCTATTGACCAAACTGATAGAAATACAGAATGATCTCTTTAATAAAGAGAAAAACAGGCAGCTAGCACTAACTCCGTGATAATGGGCTGAGTGACAGAGGAGGCATTCAAACATGAATATGTGGTCAGTGGTCAGCGCTCCGAAAGTTCCTGTAATCACTGGAGCCTTCTGCTATGACGTAGTTTCCAGTAAGGACTTGATGAGCGGATACGAACAAAAGAGAACCTCCATTCTTTCACAAAAGGTGCTCCTGCTTTAAAAGATTTTCCATTTGAAACTCTGGAAGTTGATGCAAAAGTGGCATCAGGAGTATTTCAACACAAGTATAAAATAGATTTCATAAAGGAGAAGTAACCTCAGAATCCCGAGAGAATAGTCAAGCTACACAGATTTGGTGACTTCAGGGATGTGAGTGAGGGCATGTTTGTTCTAGGAACAAGTGTTTCCAGTGTGAAGCGTCGGCTGTTTACAGTGTTCGAGCCAGCCAGCCAAGTCTTATTGGAAGATCTAAAGGTTTACTGTACCTGTTCACTTAGGAGCATATTTTACACTATGGGATAAGCCATTGGAAAGGTCTCAGAAAATGGTAACTGAAGGTCAAACTAAACCCACAGAGGAAAGTGCATCTACTTATTAACTTCCTAAAATTTAAACGTGTATAGTAAATTAAAATAAAAGTTTTCTGTGTAAAAAATAAAAGAGATAGGGAAGAAAAAAAGAAAATCAAACATTAGTGAATGTTCATGACAATGTGAAGAGAAAAAACATGTAGATTTCAAAACTGTATATTTTGAACTATTCTATAAAAAACATGTGTAAATATGCATGCAAAAGCTCTGGTAAAAAAGAAAGAAAAAGGAACAGCCATTCATTGTGAATGGTAAAATTTTTCAGTAGAACTTTTTAAATTTTCTCTTGTATCTTCTAAATTTTCCACAATGAACATAAATTAGTTATGTTAACTAAAAGTAAATGTTACTAGAAATATATTAATATTGGAAATCTTACTTAATGTTAGATAGTATAAACTTCCTTGAAAGCAAAATAAAGTACTTACCAAAAATAGATGTTTCCTTAATTTTGGATCAGGAATTCCCCTCTTAGGATGCAATTTTCAAGTAATACAAAATTCTCACACGTTTGTTTATAAATATATTTATCGTCATGCTATTTACAATACTAAAAACCTGGCATCCACAACAGGAGTTGTTGAAATGAATTATAGTACAAATGTGTGGATGCATATTACTCACTCGTTTGAGCAGTTACTTACAAAAATATTTTATCACCAGGGAAAATACTTCTGATATATGAAAATGGCAGGGCCTGAGTTCTTTGTTGCTGTTCACATAGAATATCTCTGAGTGGAAGGTGATACTGATTTTCTTCTTTGACTTATTTTTCCAAATCTGCACAATGTGCCTACACAATTACTTATAAATTATGAAAATATGAGTATTTGGTTTGTTGTCTGCACAGTATTACTGCTCTTTAGTAATTTCAAATGAGCTTACATTCGGATCGTAAGTGCACAGTCAACAAGGAGTGGGCGAAGCACCTGGATTATGGGACTGGCTATGTCAGGAGAGGCAGTTGGTCAAAATCGTCATTGTATGTGAGAACAGGTATGGAGGGCCAATAATTCCATTGAAAAGCATGTTTTTCAGGAATCCTTGAGTATGATATAGGAGATCATAGTAACACTGAAATTTGGGATTTCAAGTACTGAGAAGATAGAAGGATACTTGTTGGGACATTATCATCTTCTGGGGATTTCTGAAAAATAATGTTCAGGGCCCACACATAGATGGCCAGCTTTTATTTGTGTTTTAGGCAGGTGCTGCTGGTGCAGCTTACCTGCTTGGATACACTGACCAACATTCAGAAGTGGCAGTGAATCCTGAGGTGGCCATGTTTCTCCTTTGCCCCATGAAAAGTTACAGAATCTGTAGAAAATTAATTATTTTTATTTAATCTTTAATCTGTTTTTGAACAAAACATAAATATGTTAGATAAATTTGACAGAGCTAAGAAGCTTAGTGCGTTAAAATAATAAAAATGATGTTATCTGCTTGTAAATGTCTTAACTGTATTTAATCTGAGCACTTTTATGTTAATCCTATAAAATTAGCAAAGTTAATATTGACTGAATGACTACTACTGTACAAGTACTTTAAATAAGTTGTCTCACTTAATCCTCAGAAGAGACAATACTTAGCGATAGCTCAAAAATTGAGCTGGGAATAAATTGATTTTGTTACGCAGTTGCCCAGTTAGTAAGAACTCATTAGAGAAATAGGCAGCATTTTCTGCATTTGATAGATGAAGATATTTAGGCTGAGAGAGTATAAGTAAATATCCTGGTCCAAAGTCATGTAACTGGAGTATAAGTGTTGGAATCAAGAATCAAATAGGGGTTAATTTGAGCTTCTAGGCCCACAATTTTCTAGTATTCCTAGAAAAAAATTATAACATTTTCATCCTTTAAGGACATTCTTGAGAATTTGACATTTTAATAATTATTCTTTTCTTTATGCAAACACCTGTTAAATATTTCTTGCACTGCTTATGTTTGTTCTTTTGGTGGTCATACTTTTTACACATGTCTGCTGACAGTTTAATTTTTAAAGTAATGTTCAATATGTTCTCTATGTTCATGTACTGCTAAGATTTGATTTAATCTTTTTGGATTAAAGAGAAAGAGTTCTCCACTAGAATTAAGACATCTCCTTCCTTCCCTAAATCCCTTTCTCCTTTCTTTGTCTTCTCATATCTTCCTTCTCTCCTGTCTTTGAAAAAAAAATTTAGTTCTGGGTTTTAACCTTGTAGGGTTGGGAGAAGGGAGGTTTGATTTGGGGGTGGGCGTGAATTTTCATTCTAAGTGATTCTTTCTTACCAAGGGCAGAAAAATAATGGCGAACGGTTTTTTGCTTCAATGGCTTTAAGAAAATATTTACTACAGAACCAATTGTTCTTCAGTTTCACTCGTTCTTATGATGTAAGAATTATTGTCTCTATTTTGCAAATGAGTCAGCTGGAACTCAGAGAGATTCACTGGTGCATTCAGAGCCATTCGGAAGGGAGTGCACTGGATGTGGGTTTCCACCCAGATCTGCCTGGCATCAATGTTCATGATTTTTTTCTACTCACATACTCTCTTCCTTTATTCCAAAACATAGAATTATGAGACTTCAGAAATGAAAGAGTGTTTGAAATGACCGATTCCCACTATGTCAATTTATGTTTTAGGAACCTGAGGCCCAGAGGAATTAGACCACTTACTTAAGGTCACATAACCAACTATGATAGCACAAGCACTATGATTGTGATTGCTTTCCCCCTATATTTTGGGAAATAAATTCTTTGGCATAATAGGTTGGATTGAAAAGATAAATTCTGAAGTAGGAATATGAATTAGTAAAGGATGCACTATCTGGAGAAATTATTTTGTTCCAATAAAACTGTAACCCCACCTCAATGTCAGGTATCAGGGTACAAGGATTGGAGGTGAACCTTCACTCCCCCGGCCGCTTCAGCTGGCCACCCTTGGGCTCTTTAAAAATTCATGACCATTTGCTGCAGCTCTTCAAATAGAGGCACTTCAAAGACCCTTCTTTGGTCTCTTCTTACATGATACTCCTTTAGCATATGTCACATGGTGTTGCTTTGTTGCTCTCGTTTCAGTTTGGGTTGTGTTGTTGATGTGTTACGACAACTAGGTCACTGATTGTTGCTTTAATTATTGCTCTTAGAAGTGGCTTGTTCTTATGCCAATATCAACAGTGCTTTCATCCTTAGGGCTCTGAGCAGCCACTCCATTATATAGACATATGAACTGCAGACTCTATTTTGATACATCCTTTCTCAGCAGTCCCTTTAGGCGTCTGTTCATTACCCTTTCACTCAAAAGATTTTAGCTTTGTACACCAAAACTGGGCATCTTGTTTTACTAATTATAAACTTTTTTACATTCTCTAATTAATTGTAACTCAGAAATAAAATTAGCAACTTGTATGTCCCTAAACTAGAGGCTCTCAAGGTGTTCCATGGGTCAGAAGCATTAGCATAACCTGGTCACTTGTTAGAAATGAGAATTCTTGGGCACACTGCTGAGTGATTTATGATGTGTGCTGAAGTTTAAAAACAGATCTCCTCAAATGTTCTGTACTACAACTATACATGGTGAGCCACTCATTTCCAATCATGCCTTACACTTTCATAACTTTGTTCCTTTGCCTAAATTGTTTCTTCCATCTCAATTGTCCATTCCTTCATTTCAATGTGTTCACTTATTCTTTCAAGTTTTATCAAAGGCCAGTTACTCCCAACTTTCTCCAATCAGCATTATGTGCTCCTTACTCTGAGCTTTCAAAGCATTTTGCTTGTCTATGGGGCTTATAGAGCTAGCTTACGGTATGCCTTGTGTTAAGCTATTTGTATTCATGGTTGTCTCTCATCACAGATTTCTAGGTTTACTGAGTGCAAACACTATGCCTTTTGTAGTATACTTTGCCTGGTCTTTATTTCTAATGGAGATAGTATCTAACTTATGAAAGTCTTTCCAAAATTAAAATGTATAACAATTGTGAAATAGATAATGAATAATAGGTAATAATATTATTAGTAGGAACTACATAAGTGTTTGTTCAACCAAATGAAATTTTAGGACATTTAGATATGCATATAAAGTGTTACTTGTTATTACTAATTTTAATAATGGAAAAAGAGAAAAATAAATTCTAAGGAACCTGTGGAGAAAATGTTTCTCTTATGAAAGAAAACATGAGTCTTTGTTATTATATTTATAATATCCCCTAATTTTTTTTTAAATTTATCTTTATTGTTGAGAGTATTACAGGTGTCCCATTTTTCCCCCCAATTGACCCCCTCCACTTCGCTCCCACACTCTCCGCAGGCCTTCACCCCATTATTAACTGTGTCCATGGGTTATGCATATATGCATATAACTTCTCTGGTTAATCTCTTCCCACCCTCCACCTCCCTTCCCTCTTTCCTCTGAAATATGATTGTCTGTTGCATGTGTCAATGTCTCTGGATCTATTTAGTTCATCAGATTCTTTTGTTCATTAGCTTCTTCTTAAAGAAGACCCTTCAACTTTTCCTGTAGTGCTGGTCTGGTGGTGATGAACTCCTTTAGCTTTTTCTTATCTGTGAGGCTCTTTATCTGACCTTCAATTCTAAATGATAGCTTTGCTGGGTAGAGCAAACTTGGTTGTAGTTCCAAGTTTTTCATGACTTTGAATATTTCTTGCCACCCCCTTCTGGCCTGCAAGGTTTCTGTTGAGAAATCAGCTGACAGTCATATGGGTGCTCCCTTGTAGGTAACTAATTGCTTTTCTTTTGCTGCTTTAAAGATTCTCTCTTTGTCTTTAACCTTTGGCATTTTAATTATGATGTGTCTTGCTGTGGGCCTCTTTGGGTTCCTCTTGTTTGGGACCCTCTGTGCTTCCTGGACTTGTAAGTCTATTTCTTTCCCCAGGTAGGGGAAGTTTTCTGTAGTTATTTTTTCAAATAGGTTTTCAATTTCTTGATCTTTTTCTTCCCCTTCTGGCACCCAAGTAATAGGAATGTTGGGCCTCTTGAAGTTGTCCCAGAGGCTCCTTATACTATTTTCATATTTGTGGATTCTTTTTTCTTTTTGCTCTTCTGGTTGGGTGTTTTTTGTTTGCTCATGTTCCAAATTGCTGATTTGATTCTCAGCGTCCTCTACTCTACTGTTGATTCCATGTAAATTATTCTTCATTTCAGTTCCTGTAGCCTTCATTTCAAATTGGTCCTTCATTATGTCATCGATGGTCTCAGTTATTTCCCTAATAGTCTGCTTAAACATCCTTATAAACAAAATTCTGAACACTGTATCTGTTAGCTTGCTTGGATCTATTTCATTTAGTTCCTCTTCTAGAGATTTCTTCTGTTGTTTCCTTTGTGGCATGTTTCTTTGCCTCCACATTTTGGCTGCTTCCAGGTGTTTGTTTCTATGTATCAGGTAGAACTGCTATGTCTCCTGGAATTTGTAGACTGGCTTTGTGTAGTAGGTGTCCTGTAGGGTCCAGTGGCTCCAGCCTCCCCAGTCACCTGAGCTGGGCCTTCTAGGTGCTCCCCTGTGTGGGCTGTGTGCACTGTCCTGTTGTAGCTGAGCCTTGGTTGCTGTTGGTGTCACTGGGAGGAATTCACCCCCCAGCCAGTTGGCTGCGAGGACCAGCTGCAGCTGTAGCCAAAGAGCTGCTGTGCTGGAGGCACCCCTATGGAGCAGGATTTACTTCAGTGGTGTTTGGTGTTCACCAGGTGTGCCCCTTAAGTGTCACTCGTGGATGTGGTAGGGTTGTAATCCAGTGTGGTCGAGTCTAACCACCAGATGCACTGTCTCTGGGGCCTCCTGGGAGGTGCAAAGTCAGCCTGTGCCAGTGCCTTGCCCAGGGCCCCCCAGCATGAGCTACACAGCAAACACTAGTTGGCTGCTACTTGTGCTGGGCTTGGAGGTGCCCAGGAGAGGCCAAGCTATGAGCCTGTGCAGCTGCCACTAGTGCCAGGCCTGGGGCCGCTTATCAAGCCATATGGGGCCCGCTGCTGCTTGTTTGAGAGATTTTAGGAAAGTCCTAAGCATGAGGCTCGAGAGGCCACTTGCACAGAAAAGCCCCTGGAAATGGCCCGGATGAGCTGCAGGTGGGGAGGGGCGGGGCCTCCAGGAGTCACGGGGCGGGGCCAAAGGTGTGAGTCAGGTGCTGGCGACTCAAATATGGCGCCTGCCTGCCGGCTGTGTGCGGGGAGGACTCGCCACAGGAGCCATGGCCTCCGCCAGCCCTTCTGCCTGGGAGGAAGCCGCCCTCCGCCTCTCGCCCGGATCTCAGGCAGGTTAGTTCCTCCCCGAGTGTCCTGGGTCCTTCCAGGCTGCTGCCCGGCGCTGGGCTCAGAGGGAGCGTCCGAGTGAGTCCGTGCTGGGCCCTTTAGAGGAGCTGCTGGGGCTCCCGCAGCCTCCGCGACCCTCAGGGACAGTCCCCGCTGGTTTCACAGCCCGGAGCTGTGGGGACGTCTCTTCCCAGCCCTGGAGCCCTGGGCTGGGGGCCTGCTGTGGGGCTGGGACCCTTCGCTCCTCCGGGATTCCCTCCACTGCCAAGATTCCCTCCTGGGTTTAACCCACGGCACCGGGTGTGGGCCCGCGGCCGCGTCTCTGAGATTCAGCCCAGGTCCGCCCGCGTCCCCGTCCCTCCTACCCTCTCGGTGCTCCTTCAGGTCCCTGGCTGTGGGGCTTCTGTGCAGCCGGATCTCAGGAGGCTCTGAGTGCTGGTGGTTCTGTGTTTAGTTGGGATTTTGATGTGGTTGAGGGAGGCGGCAGGTGTAGCTGTTACCTGCTCCGCCATCTTGTTTCTCCCCCTTAATTTCTTTAAAATGGGATCACCAGACACGGTGAATTAATTTTTTTAAATATAAAACATTATATTTTTTAGAGATGTTCAAGATTGTGGAGACTATCTGTATGAAGAGTTGGGGATCTCTGAAAATTGCCCTTCACTCCTCACAGATGGCTCCAAGACAAGGTGTTTCCTGTGCTGGATGACAATTTTCTTTAAACATATTTAAACACAGCTAATTATTGAAGTTATCAGGTCCCTCACTGTAGAAAAAAGATGGCTCCAAAGGCTCAAGTCAAGATGTGGGGCTAAAACACAAAAGTTTATGAGATATTAAATTGAAGCCAAATAGATACCATTATAAATACAGTTTTGAGCTCAGTGAAGGAATACTGGGTGGTGGGTTACAGTGAAAATGGGTGTATTAATTTAAATGAAGCATGCAGGAAATTACTTACTTACTAGTGATTTCTAAGCTACTTCTGCAAGTACCATAAAATCCTACTGTTTAGAAGCCAGGTCAAAAGCATATTTTTTCAACTTAATGTATAGGGCTAATATTCTGTAAAACAGTGACAATATTGATAGAATAAAGTTGATATTCTTTAAAATGTTGCAGGATAGCATGAATGTTTATTCATTGTTCAATATATATTTAGGAACCGTTTATTAAAAATTATTAACTTTTCTAGAAAAAGTACATATCATGCCAAAGGAAGATGACAATGATGATAGCAATAATATTAATAATAATGCCGTTTATTATTACTTTATTTTGCAAACAGTAGGATTGATCTTTGCTTGATTTTATGTACAGTTGTAAAAGGAAATTATTAGTCCTTATTGTTTAGAGAGGAGGAAATGGAGGGTCAATCAGAAATTGTAAGTGATTAATCCCAAATTACACATTTGGTAAGTGATGTGTTGGTCAGGATTCAAACTCAAGGACAAGTCTGTCAAGTTTTTGAACCACTTTGAAACTGAGGATCAATCAGAAATTGCCAAAAGCTTTGGCTTGCAGGCAGATTTAGGGATACAACAAGACCTTTTTCCTCTTTATAGACGTTTGGGGCTTTAATGAGCAATGAAAGCCAGTTTGGTGTAGAGGTTCAGCATGTAGGTCCTAAGGCCTTCCTGCTTTCCATTTGGAATCCTGCCTCCACCTCCACAACTTGTTTGCTATTTGATCTTAGAAAAGCTAATTAGATTCTTGGTGCCAGCATCTTGTTTGTGAACTTGAATAGTATTTACCTCACACTGAATTGAATTGTAGTAACAACACCCTCACTTTCAGTCTCTGCCTCTCTCTCTCTGTGTTCCTGTCTCTCTTTGCGTTGCCCCTGCCTTCTTTCTGGTTTCCATGCTGAGGACTCTAACCGAACTAGTCTCTGCCAGCACCAAAACCTCATGGTTAATGACTAGCTGTGTCCCGTAAGCTTACACAATGTGATCATAAAGATTCCTGTCAATAAGCAGCCAGAATAACATAGTGACAAATATCAAACTAGGTGTTGGAGTGAAGCCTAAGCAATTATCCATCATGAAACCACCGGGAGGTATGGTTCCTGGCTTTGTCTTGTTAATCATTAGTAGTTCAGCTATACTACAAAACATACACTGCAGCCACTGTCTAGGAGGGAGAATAAATGCACAGACTGCTGGGTCATCTTTTCTGCTCTGACACAATCTTCCCATAAATAAATTACCTTATAATAAATTCTGCTTTGTTTTCCCTCTTAAGACACCTTTATGGTTTGGTGCTCACTGTATCTCTGCTCCACCTTAAGACAACATGTGCCTTATATCTACGTGCATAGATATTAATATGTATATATATTTGTATATATTTACGTGTCATATATATTTATCTATCTATCTATCTATCTATCTATCTATCTATCTATCTATCTATCTATCATCTATCATCTATCTGTCTATCCATCTATCTATCCATTCATCCATGTGTCTTAGAATAATTCTTGGCACATGGTAAGTACTGTGTACATGCTAAACATATCATCATCATCGTCGTCGTCATCATAGCTGAGTTTTCCTGCATCTGTTGCTTATACTAATGAAGTCCTTGTGTATTTTAGCTCAACATTATATAAACTACAATAGTGGGACAGAAATAAACTTTTTTTAGACTTATAGGGGGAGACAATCAATTAATACTTCTAAATATTTTAGTACTGGGTAATGTTTTCTTTTTTTCTCCCAAGGCCCTCTGAAACTTTAAATTTCCAAGGGAATGAAGTCATTAACAGCCTATGGCCTAATGCAAAGTAGTCACTGAAAAATAACTATATATATTTACCTTTGTGACCCACCAAAAACCTTCTTCCTCTATTTCTAACCTAAAGGCAGCTGCTTCCAAACCCCCGCCCCCATCCATGCCATCCTGATATGAACTAGTCCAAAGGCAAAAGCAAGCTCCCTTTTAAATAATATTGGCCATGCATTACTAAGACTGTTTTTCTTTTCCAAATAGCATGTGTAAATTAAAGAAACTTGAAGGCATAATAAAAAAATAATAGTGATATGATGGATCATACCAAATGCACTTTTTGGTTTGATAGCAAATATAATTATTTGCCTAGTTTATTAAATAAAATGCTGCTACATAACTTTTGGTATATTTCTTATGTGTAGGTTTTATTTTATTCTTCCTAGCATCAGAAAATAATATATATTAGAGGTTTGAGAATATAGATTCTGTGCTCAGTTATCACATTTATTTATTTCATGTGTCTTATTTTAAAACAAAACATTATAATGTTTTATGTTAAATGTGCTAATTGAAGAAAGGATCATTAACTTATTTTTAGTCAAAACTCATTAACAGGAAAGTAAGTAGGTGTATTCAATACTAAACAATGGATTAATACTAAAATCAGTTTACAAAAAATTTTTTTTCTAGAAAATTTTTAATTAAGTTGCTTTCATTTTCAAAGCTCTAATGTGCTAATTTGGGGTATATTGACTGTGAGCTTTTAAAAAAGCCAAAAATGTTGACACCATTCCACCATAACTAGATAGTTGATTATAGTAACAGTAACGTATTACACCCACTGAAGCCCACTATACTTAAACTTTGCCATTCCTCAGTTTCTTAATAGAAAAAAAGAATGCCTATTTATGTGATAATTATAATTAGTTTCTCATCATCTATATGGCTAAATTTGTTTATTTATTTATTTATTTATTTAGTTAGTTAGTTAGTTTAAAGACTGACTCAACTTTTGCAACAAAAGAAATAGTATATATTCTTTTATTAAACTATTGGAAAACAAAGTTATTTCTTTAAAGCACATTTTTTTTCTTAAGTGTCACAACATTTGGTTAATGAGATTTAGATTTTTTTTTTTAATACTCTAGTATGAAAACAGATTTACAGTGTCTCTGCAGCTGAAATACCAACTAGGGGCAAAGTCAAAATGTGTAAAATTCCCCTACTCTTTCTTGTGTAATCCTCAGATTTCTTGCAGTACCTCATTGGTAATAACAGATGGATGCTGTCCATTAAGAGCTGCTGTCCCATTTGTTCTAATTGGTCCCAATATTGTAGCTATCAGACACATAGCTTCTTACTGCCTTTTGATCCCATTTACAAGGGGTGTCATCATTTCCACGTGATAACATTATGTGTGTCTTTTTAAGACCTGTCCTTTTGGACAAGCTGGTTATTTCTTCTTTATAGTGTCTTCCTGCTCTGCTGTTTTGTGGGGAACAAATGTATTTTCTAAGACATGAGTATTGACTTAGATTAGTTTCTACATGCAATGGATTATCTAGTTGAAAATTTGCATATTTTGTTAAAGGGATAATTGTTTCTTATAAAGACACAAGTACAGACAGGTATACACACAAACACATACAAGCATATGGAAACACACACGTACGTGCATACATATATAAACCTATTGATGTTGATTTGGTTACATGAGACCATAAGGCAATCTGGAATGATAGCTTTCATTCATTATCTGATCTAATGACAGGTGCATGCTTTTCTTGTTTTTAATCGATGAACTATAAACTCAACAAGAAAATATTCCATTTGCTATTCTTGGGTTAGACATGGAAGGTTTAAAACGAAACAAGCTGCTGGGGGCTGGGATTCCATATATATAAGACAAACTCCAGACAATTTTTAATTTTCTATTAATAAGAATCATCTATTAGTAAGGCTCTTTACAGTTCACAATGCTTTTTTGCATATCATCTTGTATCTTTTGATAGTCATCACGAAGCTGTAAGTCAAGGAACTATGTTATAATCTCCATGAGGAAATTATGAGCTCCTGTGGTGAAATAAATGGCAACAGGTCATACAACATTACATGGCACAACCAATAAGTATCCAGGCCTCTGACTCTTAAACCAGCAATCTTCAAATTGTACCATTAACAAGCACCAATAATTAAAATAAGGGAAGGATTATCTCCCTCTTTGTACCCATGGGAATGTTCAAGTGGCCATCGATGGTCTCCCACTATAGCCTCACTGGTTTGGCTTTCCTCACAAGCAGCTAAGGGGCTTAGTTCACTTACTAATTCTCTAATTTACTCCACAAGTGTGTAAATGGACTGAGTTAAAGACTGGTTGTCTCTATACACAATTAGGGGAACCCTTTCATCTAAATTTATGGATGTTATTGACTTATACATATAAATTAGTTACATATTGATTAAAGTGATCAGTTTATTTGTCATCTACACAATCTAAAGCAAAAATATGGATACCAAGAGTACAATAATAGAATTAGGGTTTTATATTGACCCCCTAAATCAGTTGTTAATTTCCATAAGTATAAAAATAACTTTTGAGTTATATAGTTACTTCTTTTTCTTTGATTATAATAATCACCCTGATGTTCAATTTTTAAAATAGAAGCAATTCATAAAAATGATAAAAATGCAAAAAAATATATGAACATGGCAGTCCTTTGCCTCCCTTTTTATGGAGAACTATTCTTGCTTTCAGCAAGAAACAATCTGCTTTGTGGCCATGATGTGGCTCAGTGCTACACAAGCAGCTAAGAGCATCCAAATGGCATAATAAGAATACAATTACGGCTCTCAGAGAGCCTGTTCCATCACTAGTCATATCTGAATTGTACCAATTGAAGAAGTAATAGGAGCATTTTGTGTGTGTGTGTGTAATTTAAATACATGTGTTTTCTACTCATTTCTGAACAATAATGGTTTCAGATTTGTTCTGTAATTCAGTCTTTCATATAGAATTATTAGTGGTATAATCACTTACATTAACAAAAAAATAGTATAAAAAATAATTTTCTTTGCCTGAAAAACACTAAAATAGCATAAACAACTAGGCCTGTATCTAAGCATGACTATGTAAGCATTTGGGAAGCAGAAAAACAAAATAAATCATTTATCTTATGAAAAACAAACCTGGTGCTTAAAAATAAACTAGGTTGTCTTTATTCTTCAGGCTTTTATGTCTCTGGGCAGATGTTCTTAAGAATGTTGAAAAAAGTAAAAGACAACACTATATGTTTAAAAACATTAAAAATAAATTATATTGTTAGTATAAAATACTTTGAAAAATATTGACATTCTTAGCCAGGTACTTTTGCTTCTATACTTAAAGGAATTAATTTGCTAAAGCAAGAACTCTAAATTGGTTATATATAACTTAGGCATCAATTATTAATATATACATATTAAAGCAATGAATGTGGTACACATACTACAATGCAAACAAAAAATAACTGTGCCAAAGACTATAGTATAGTGGCAATGTTTAGGTCTGTATTTAGTTAAATAAACTGGGGCAGATTCTTTAACATCTCTAGGCCTGGTTTAATAAGAACAATAGTTATAATGCCTACATCTTAAGGTTGTTGTGAGGTTTATGTATAGTAATTGTTAAATGGTATTTAATAGGGAGAATTGTTTTAAAAAACACTGGTTATAACTATAAAGCATCAAACATTAAAGCCATCAATGATACTTAAAAAATGTAAAGTTCAACATTTAAATGAACACTTCCACAAAAAGAACAACTGGAAGTATAAACTTAAATTCTTTAAAATTTAATCAGAGACTTCCATGCCGCTTGCATTAAAAACAGTGACTAAAGCTTTTGGCACACTGGGGAACTAGCATACCTATCAAAAACCCTTGGCAATTTGTGAAAGGAAAATATTTCTGCAGTTTTCAATGAGTATATTTGTCACTTTAACAGTTTTAAAAATAACCTCTAAATATTAAGCAGGAACAGTTAAGCACGTTCAGCTATTCATTCATTTTTCCATTCAACAAATATTTTTTAGCTGCCTACTATGTGTCAGAAATTGTGCTAGACTCAAGATAAAAAACATATGGTCCCAGCCTCAGGAAACTTTTAATGTTTTCACAAAGCAAGCTCTGCCAAGATTATGTTTCTAAAATTCTTGCTCTTTTACATCCACACCTAATATCCAATCTTTTAAGATTCCTAGTTATAACATTTTTCAAATTGAATCTTCCTGAGTAGGTAGAGCAGAAAAAACACACTGTGTAATAGCAGTTTAAGTAAAATGTGCTAGTCATTTAACACACACTAGCAGTTAACAAGAGCATATTGCTGGTATTAAGTTTTTAATCCACAAGAAAGGCTCTGCTTAGCAATTTATAAGAAATAGTCATTTAAAATTTTTTATCTTGATATTTTTGTCTCACTGTATTTAAAAAATATTTTTTGGTCAATTACTGCTAATGTAAATTTTTCTTACACCTGTAAGTACTTTTAAAAATCATCTTGGAAATTTCCCAAAGTGAATTAAGCTGCATATCTAAGATTATATGTTTGCTATATCTGTAAGGTCAAAATTCACTTAAATACTATGACTAGTTTTAATTATAAGAAAATCAATTATTGTTTTGACATCAAAATTTTACTTTGTTACTAATATTTCAGTCACTTAACAACCCATGTTGTTGAACATTAAAATATATGAGATGCTTCTACCTTTTAAGGATATTCCTCCTCACTTTCTGAAAATTTTCCATGAGGTAACTAAGGGCAGAACATTCATTTAGAAAAAATTTCAAAATTTAACTTTACTCATTTTTTTCTTCTAGAAACTCCTCAGAACAAGTTAAACTTAAAAGGAAAGCTGGATTTTAAAGTTTAATAATAGTAACAAAATTTCCCCTAATATATATGTATTATGTGTACATGTATACATATATAAATTCTATATACATTTCTGTCCAAATTCTAATCAGAAATTGCACATGAGAAATGATGAATGAAGAGGAATGTGCATCCCCAGAAAAGTTATCACTAGATATTCTTACATGGTCTAAGGTATTGAGTTCAGCATAAATAAAATTCATAGACTTGAAAACTACATAATGATTTACATCAAGCAGTTTTAAATGTGTTGATTTTGTTGTGGCTGATGTTAGGCCATTAAATCTTTACAAACAGTTTCTTTCTAAATCTAATTCAGGAAGAGTAACAGCAGGTAAGGACCAGGCAAGCTAAACAGCCTAATTTCAAATCCTGGTTCTCCCATTTACTGCCTCTGTGAACTTCTCTGGATCAAAATCCCTGTTTATAACTGAGGATGTCTTCTCCTCCTCCAAAAAAGTACCTTCTTTATGGGGGTATCATAAAGATTAAATGAGTTAATACACAAAGAAGTACTTAGAATACTCTCAGTGAAACTTAGCTCTGTTTTTCAGCACTCATAGATCCACAGCTACAAAAACTACCTTTGGCTTCTAGAAAATAAAATTGGTAAATCTAAAGGAACATTCAGTGCTGTGAGTGTTTCCTATAAATTGCTTGGTGTTATGAGTTCTTCCGATAAAAATTATTTGTTATCAAATCATCTCTAGTTAGACTTAGCTAATGCTAAAAGCCCAGAAAAAAAGAGAAACACTTTGAAAGAAAACAAAAAATTTAGTCAAGCTTCAAATACTCCCAGCTATCTAGACCTAGATATTCCTATAACAGTGAAATCAAGCCAGGCAGATATTCTCCTCTCCAGGTAATTATATGGCTAGACATTTAAATGTTGGGATATCATTTTTCATCATGCTTTTCACAAAAGGAATTTAAATGATTATTAATTAATGGCATAACTACTTTGAGACTGTGAGTGCCAAAAGCAGAGTTGGCCAGCAGACGCACTCAGTTCAAAAAGAACAGATTGTGATTATGTTCCTTAATTCTCGGCCAAGGTCAAACTTTAGAGACATATTTTAAAGAATGAATGAGACTATCCATGAGACTAGCACAAGGAGAATGGGAAGTAGTTTCTTTTTTAATTTACTTCAAATGGCAGTGTCTTGGGCCAGTTTCTGAGTATTTTTAAGTAGCAAAAATGCAAGGGGAATTTTTCTTTTCCAATTCATGCAGATATATCTATCTTCCAGGTTCTTTACCTTAAAAATAAATTATGAGAAGTTAGGTCTTGAAAGGTCTATCTAATTAAGCTCTAATCATACCTAGTGTCAGAGAGACTTCAAGTGGATAAACTAAAAGGAATCTCTGAAGCAAGTATGTTACATCCAGGTCAACAGTGCACATATCCCCGGACTTGTCTGAATATATCAAAATAAGAAGCCTGTTAACTCTCAAATGAATTCAGGAGAAGTATAAATCTTGCTGTCCACACAAACCAGAATTAGGATAATTCAGAGAACTGCTATAATGGAGCCAATACTGTTCTAGATTTTTACATGTTCTTATTTAAGATCTCTCTCAGGAGTTTCATTAAGCTACTTTTTGATATTGGTGCCTCTACATTCATTTTGTTTGTGCAAGCAGCTCATGGGGGCCTTAAACTTACACCAGGCCTTCATGCAAATGGAAAGAGTCCACAATGTCATAAGCAAATGTGAGTTTCTGATGTGACTTTCGCAACAGCCATTGCGATCAACTGTCTCCCCTGCTTCCCAGTTCCTTCCGTTCATGCTCCCCTTAAATAAGCCCCCCTGGAGGTTACCAAAACCCCAATCTTTTGGTTTGAATTGACCATTCTGGCCTTAGGCCAGGCCCCAAAATACCCTAATAAAGGGCACCCTAGATCCTGCTTTCCTCCCTGCCTATATCCTGCCTTCATCTCCCCATGTGACCCTTTGAGGCATGCCATGTACTTCCTCTAGGACCTGTGAGTAGTAAATATCTCCATTTCATTTTCTTTTGTGGTCTGTAGTTGAACTATAGCTTACTATCCAGCATCCTGTGCTCTACTTAACAAATGCTATTTTAACAAAGTTATAACACAGTTTGGCAATTTAAATATTATAGACAAAGCACTTTTACATAAAAAATAAAACTAATTTATAGTACTAGCTCATAGCTACCATTAGATTCTAATTATTATAAGTTCTTAATATTTCTCCAAATTAAGGATTTCAATGGCTATAGCAGGTATTCTAGATGAACTTTTCTGTCGTATTAAAATAGATCTAGTGAACTGGAGTGAATAAAAAATCTACCACAGTTAAGGAGAATACTAGGATGATTTTACTGCTACTGTAGTTGAAACTGGTTGAATGAGTAATATGTTTAGAACTTAGAGTTATCTGTCAAGGGGACATCAGGAACAGAGACCATACTGATTGGATTGACAGCTCAGAGCTACACAAAGAATGACTTGCAAATTTATTCTCAAGCAGATGTAATACAATCTTTAAGTCAAGAGGGAACATAATAATTTTGATATTGTATAGATATCTCTATAATTTTTTTTCAGTGGTGATTTAAAAACAAAGGAGACAGTTATGTCACAATGAGTGGTCATTATATCTTTTATGTAAGGATTAAAAGATGCTAAAATCAATATTGAAATAAAAATAAACCATTTATGAAACCCTTTCTATAAGAGAAATATCAATAGTGCATTAACTTTTGCTGCATTTCAGATTCATGTCATCACCCTAAATATATAATTAAAATAATATTACTCTGACTGGATTTTAATTTATGAGTTTTAGAATGCACAACTCATATTGAAAATATGTAGGGGAAGGGAGTAGAGGCAGGTGGAGTGAGAGGATGGGGGGGATAAATGGTGATAGAAGGAGACTTAACTTGGGGTGGTGAACACACAATACAACGTACAGATGATGCGTTGTGGAATTGCGCACCTGAAACCTGTATAATTTTGTTAACCAGTGTCACCCTAATAAATTCAATAAAAAAGGAAAAATTGTAAAAAAGAAAATATGTGAAAATGACATATTCTCATGGTTCTCATACTAGTTTATGTTTGGTTCAAATACTACACACACAAGCAAACACACACTAACACAACAGATCCCATAGAGCCACCCAAACACTTTAGGTCGATTTACTTATGGTAATGCTATTTGAGTAAATTCTGTAGTTTTTTTCATGGGTAGTGTGTCAGATTAAAGATAGTCTCGAACTCTTTGATGTTTCTACTGCGAAGAAGTGGAGCCTGACACCCCCTTGAACCTGAGTGAGTGCTGTGACTGCTTTAATCAGTAACATACAGCCACAATGATGCTGTAGGCAGGTGCTGGATTTGGACCTTAAGAGGCTAGGAGTGTCTACTTACTGTTTCTTGAAACTCTCTCGGGAAGTCCTGAACCACAACATGAAAATTCTGACTGCCCTAAGACTGTATGAGCTTGACTGGCACATACAGGTACCTTTTTGGAAGGCCCTGGCCAACCTCAACCTTCAGCCATTCCCACCAAATCTCCAGATGTGTGAGTAAAACTACCTTGGACCTTCCAGACCAGCTCATCTGCCTCTGCATACCAAGGTGGCCTTAGTCAAGACCACATGGAACAGGATAGCCTAGCTGAGCTGATCTCTGCTCGAATTCTGGACCCATAAGATCATGTGACATAATAAATTAAAGATGGGTTCCAAATATCTCCCATTGCTTCATTTAAATCATTTTCTGTATAAGTAAAGCCAATGAAAGCATTTCTGTCAATCTCAGCTATTTATATGGCAGACGGATCTGATTTGATTTCCTGTGATAAATAGAACAGCGTCTTCATTTATATCTTATGATTATCCAGCAGCTTTGGCTCCTCCTCAATTTCAAAATAACAAAAATATTACAGAAGTCTCAAAAAAACCACAAAAAACACAACAGATAAAAGATGAGACCCTGCTTAAATGTCACCTCCTCAGAGAGGCCTTCTCTGACTAACCTACTTGTACATCCTTCATTGATCTCCTTATGTGGTAGGCAATTAGACAGACATGATCGGAGCAAGGACAATGGACCAGGTGCAGAAGGTCACTATGGCATAAAGCCCCGGGTACCTAGCAATGGGCACAACTGGGAAAACAAGGACCTCATCCACAGGGTAACCTTTCCTCCCCTAACATATCCCTGGCCATTTACTTTAGAACCCTTGACCTTTCATATTGCTGGTCATGGGGTTAGAACCCTCCCCTGACCTTTCTTCCCGTCCAGTGTTGCCAGTCACGTGGTTTGGACGCAACCCAAGAGGGGGAACAAACAAGGGGGCCAGAGAATAGCCCTTAGGCATTAAGTCCCCAGGACAATGAGATTCTGACCTGCATCAAATACATCTAGGCCTCAGTTGTGTTTTTGCTCCAGGCCCAGAAAAGCAGCAAAACCAGACAAGGGAAATGAGAATTAGCTGCATTGACTAATGACCCCCTGCCCTGGCGCTGACCCATCTGTAGAGACCATAACCCTAAAAGGACACACCTGGAAAGCTGATGAATATTCTATTGGGATCCTCCCTTGAGACCTCCAGATAAATACCCTCAAGAGAGAGGACCCAGGGCAGCTGGCTCTGTAGAGCATGCCTGCCCCTTTCCCCACACCCTTCCACCAAGTGTGGTTTCCTTGCCTCTCTTTTTCTCCTAAGCCCCAAAGGCCCTTCTTTTGCCTCTGTAACTTGTTTCCTGAGCCCACTATTTCTAGAGCTCACTTCTACCTCTGTGACTTTCTAAATAAGCTTTCTATTACAGGTTGAGTCTTGGATCTGAATTCTTTCTTAGCCAGAACTCAAGTACTGTAGTTGCTAAACCAAGGTCCTGTCTGATCCCACTGGGATAACACCTGGTGTGGCTTCTTTGCCAACACTTACTCTGCTTGACTTTTCATCACACTTATCACTACTGACATTACATTAAATATGTAATGTCCACCCCAACTTTTACATATCACATCCCTAGGTGCACCCTATTTTGTTTCTTGCATAGAACAGTGACTGGCACATAAAAGCCTCAAAAAATATTTGCTGAAGAAGTAAATCTTCATCTTCATGTATTTTACCAGAAAATTACAAATTTTATTTTTGCCAATAAAAATACATCACCTCAGTATTTTTAGTGTTTAAAAAATAAGTCATATATGCATTTGTTAATATTTTTATTTTAGGAATGATTACTACAAATATTTACTTGTTATTCATTTGTATAACCAAAGCCATTTAGAAATTAACTTATTTTTGAATATTGTGTGAAATCTTACAGTTCTTTCTGGAGTTAATAATCAACTAAAATATTTTTTCTCATCTTCCCTTGATTTGTGTTTAATTTACATGACAGTATTGCATCTGAAATACTAGACCCTATATTTCATGTGATTATCTGTATAATTTATGATCGTGAGTGTGTCAAGACATTTATTTCAGCACTTGTGACTGTACAATGTACTGCCAGGTTGTACTGATAAAATTAATTGTCCTATTTGACAAAGGGTGGAAAAAATCTAGAAGGCTTTTATGAAAAAGTGAAATTGCCTTTGAAATGGCAAAACATACAGTGGCTCCCCATTTGGTTTAAATGAACAGGCTATTATCAATCTATTCATAAAATCTCAGTGTGGTACCATTTCCCCGTTAATGCTTTAAGCAGAGAGAGTGGAGCTATTTTGTACGCTTATCCTTTGTTCTTCTACCTCTTTCTCTTTCCTGTGTTTACATTACAAGAGGGAAGGTAGGGAAATAAAAGAAGAAGCCAACTGAGAAAGGCCACATAGATATTTGAAGCTTCAGGAGTAGGAGCAGGGAGCACAAATCCTCCAGGCATGTTGTTTGCATGTCTAACAATACATTTCACTTTAAAATTCAGTTAAGCTGCATGAGAAGCTACATTATTATTTTCCTGAATTAATTTTTCTTCCCCATGCAGCAATGACTGTTATTCTTATCAACCACTCTTATAATGGAGAGTAAACAGCCAACCACCTCAGCAACATATATTATTAAGATTCTTCCTTTTTTTCAGGACAACTGTCCCTGCAATTATATTTTACAAACACGACTCTACACAGCTCCTCTCAGTTGAACACAATAATGTAATTTTACTGAATGACTCTGCAGAAGGCCTAATTATTTCTTGAAATAGGGCTCCTGATGTTATTTTACATTTAATTCACAACCACATGCTGAAGGTTATTTATCTGTGCTGCAACCAATTGAAATGTTTTCTAAAAGTATTTCACATACTTTTTAACCTGTGACTTTTAAAAACAATGTACTTTGCTTCTCAAATACACATGAAGTTCTCAAATATAATAATCAAATGATAACCCTTCTGTATGTTGAATTAAATCCATTTTAATTTAAAAATATGTACTAATACCAATAATATTGAAAGTACACCTGTGTCATCCAATCAATTATTTATATAGATCATTTTAACTTAAAAAAATCTTGTAAATCTCTGTCAGTGACTGGGAAAGGTGTTATTCATTTATTCATTTATAAATTGACATCTTATAAAAATGTCAATTAAAAAGATCTCTTCTTGAAACACCTAGATTCTGTTTAGATTTTCTTGTGACATCCATAATATACTGCCTTAAACTGTGATTATTTTTTAAAGACACATATACACATATGCATATATTTATCTTCTATTTAAAATTCTATTGATATGAAAAATGCCACAATAAAAATAGTGAACATATAACAAGTATTTACTAGGTACCAGGAAAACATCACCTCTTAGATATATTAGCTCCCTAAATCTTCACAATGGTCTCGAGTAAAAATTTCATTTCACAGATATGAAGTTAAAAACTTGGAAAGATTTAGTAGCTTGCAAAAGAATAAATAGGTAGCAATGAAGAACGCAGGATTCTAGTCAAGAGATCTGCTCTCACAGATCTAGGTCATAATACATCACACCAACATATTTAGATTAGGTTTTCAATTACTGATAACTGTGTGTGTGTGTGTGTGATTGGTACAGTAGGTAGGTAGGTAGTTATTAACAAAGGAAGGGAGCAAATGGAGCCAGACATCTAATTAAACTGGATTAGCTAGAAGGGACAGCTTCACCAATCTCCCCAGGGAACAACTGGCCCATTCCCTCAGATTAATGGGGGGAGGGGTAAACAGTGAGGGGGAAATTCCTTTACTGGGCACATGCAAAATACCAGCCAGATGACAAGACAAAACTATGAGGCATGCACAGTGGGAGCCAAAATGGCAACCATAAAAAGGGCCAGTCTAGCCTGGGAAAATCTGGGGAAAGGATGGGATAGGATAAGGGCATGAAACCACAGAAGAGCCAGGAAACGGATTGGACGGGGGAGGGCCCAGCAAAAGTCTGGGAAAATCCAGAAAAGAGAAGAGCATAGTTTGAGAGAAAGCCTGCTCTCCCTCAAACCCTAGGAAATATAATCAAAGCTTAACAAAGGCCCGAGTCTTGCTCTTTCCTTTTAGCAGCTACAGGGGCCAAATTTCAGTGCCCATTTCAGGCCAGATGGGAACAGAGATAGTACTGGACTCCTGGAGCCTTGGATGCTGGGCCGATGACAGGCAGTCCTGGGGCCTGGCCTTCCTTACTGGGCTTGGTAGGGACAAATGCTGGCCTTCCCCCCCAGAAGCCAGACTTCTTCCACAGCGAGTCGGAGCTGAGCCTTCTGGTCATGGATGAGAGATCTTCTAAGCCCTTCCTTTGTTTTTGCTCTAATAATTCTTGCTACTATACCTCAAATCCTGCTATGTGTGTATCCCTGAAATGCATTTCCTGGAATACCGTGGAAGAATCCTATTTCCTCTGGCAACATAATCTGCAATTTGTGTAGATTTTTGGAAAGGATTATAAGGGTAACATTAAAATATTCCATATGGATGTTGGATCTTTAAAAACAGGCAAAAACAACAGCAATGATATCAACACAGTGCAATTCTAGAGTAGAAGCTTGTTACAATTTATCTTTCCTATATGATTTTTTTTTTTTTTTTTTTTAAATATCTTTATTGATTTCAGAGAGAAAGGGAGAGGGAGAGAGAGAGATAGAAACATCAATGAGAGAGTCATTGGTCAGCTGCAGCCTACAACCCAGGCATGTGCCCTGACCGGGCATCGAACCCCAATCTCCTGGATCCTAGGTTAATGCTCAACTGCTGAGCCACGCCTGGCTGGGCTCCTATATGATTCCTTTACCTGGAGAAATTAAATGTAGTGCATCATTTTCCTGAAGATGGCAATGCAAATGATTCACTCTCTGATATAGTACTTAGTTATATTTGAGGGATAAACTGCCCCTTTCAAGATTGACGATGAAAATGATGTTTAGTGCTAGAACAAAAAAAATGAAGTTGCAGATGTTACAGAAAGAGTAACATCTTTCTGTGGAGGAAGAGAGTTCCTCCACTGGACATTAGCAGAGCCCAAACGCTGGACAACGAAAACTGCAGTGAAGCATTGGCTATTTTATTATGAATGGTGCCACCCAGGAGAAAGGGAAGCTAATGCTCAAAAGCCTAAACTCCCTGATGGTAGTTTACAGATTGTATAGGGCAAAAGTCACAAAACACCCTGGGTTAGGAGTTCAAGGTTATGCTAGGAGCTAACTGGGCAGAGGTGAGGTAAGGGTAATGAATCATCTCTTCAGGTTTTGAGAACAGCTCTCATGTCTGTTCCCATCCCTCTGTCCCGTCTCCTGGGTGAGTAGCCAGGGGTCATTACGTTATGGCTCAGGAACTGAAACATAACTTAGGTCAAGATGTTATGTTTAGCCTGCCAGAGGCCCAGACGGTGTGACCATTAGTCAGGCCGGGGCTGCTATCTTCTGCTGCCTTGGGGGTTGCTGATTATCTGAGGGAAAAGTGATTATCTCCCTAGGTCTCTGAGGAAGATAGAGAGAGAGAGAGAGAGAGAGGATTTCTACAGTTAAATTTCATCAAAGAATTAAATTTAAGCAAAGTCATTACCCTCCATACGATATAGTATAGTATAATGGTAAAGTTAAAATATGAACATGTTTCAGAGAAGAAAGCGAAGCATCTTTCAAATTTCAAATAGTTCTAAAATGTCAGCAAACCACCTCCCCAATCTAGGCATATTCTCTTGTTACAGAAATATGCTTGTTGAAATGGCATTAAAATATATCTATAAACCTGGCAAATCCCATAGTAGAGGTTTGTGTGCAAGAATAATAAGCTATTAGTCAACGCTGCCTGCAAGAATATGTTTATTTATATTACCTAGGAAGCATTTAATTCACATTGAATTTACTTTTGTTGTGGCAAGTGTAATTCCATATCAAGAAGACAGAAAAATATCTATGTTAATGAAGTTCACAGAGAAAATATTTTTCTGTTGTATAAAAATACTGTGAGTCATTTTCTTAGTATGCAAGTAAAATAGTTGTGACATTTGTAATATTACATACAGGTATGCCATTTAAATCTCTTAATTTATCAATAAGAAATTTAAAAAATATAATTAATTAGTAACTAAATTAAATAATGCTTTTCAATGGACATTACAATAGCAGTGTAAAAAGAAATCTTGAGGTCTATTGTGCAAAATGAGAGTCAAAGGAGACGATATATGATTTCAGTAAACACCCTCGGACTGCAATGCTATTAATTATGTGATTAATATAGTTCTCTCTATGCTTTATATCCAGGTGGATAAAATGATTAGTACAATTTATGAAGTCATAAAAACATGAATATTTAAAATTTACTTTATCACAAGAGACTTATTACATCATTAAAAACACAGGACACTTCATGTGTAGGAAGAGGCATCCTGTGAACAAAATGTAACTGTCTTTTTAGGTCTTAATCCATTCTAAAAGTATTTTTAAGTATTAGTGAGAAATAAATCAAATTCAGCTATATAACTTTTAACACAGAGAAAAAATATGTAATTTAGCATTAGAACACATAGTCATTCTAGGGGTAAGAAGCTAATGTCTTGTCTATGCCATAATAAAATTGAAATCATAGAGTAGTCTTTCAACTCATTTATATTGCTTTACAGTGAATGAATCATTCAGATTACATTTTTGCAAATGCAATTAATTGTATAGTAACAGACCATTAATTCGAATGAAAATATTGCATTTCTGCAAAAGAGATGATGCTATACATCAGTTCTCAGCAATGAATCTGGAGCAATAATTTTGTTGCACACTAAAAACTTTATCTCATCAAGTAACTGGTCTTAGAATAAAATCAAATATTTGAGTAACTAATCCCTAGATTAAATTAGAGAAGAAAATTAAACTTAGCACCCAAGCACTGAGAATGCAACTATATTTTAAGAGTTTTGAAAAATTCCTAAAATTAAGTGATCTTAGGTCATGTCACAAAGAAAATCTCAGTGTATTTCTCAAAAAAAGAGAAATTTTAGAGTCCACTCATTAACTATATAAACAAAATTATAAATTAAAAAACCAACATCTCAACATGTTGAAAACAAACACAGAAAGTTACAAAGCAAAGAAAATCTCTGTGTAAAAGTGTTGTTTCAAATAAAAGTAAGTTACTGTGGCTGATTATTTAGCAGACAACATCATTGTAAAACATGAGATATGCCCAAAACTATGTTCAGAGGCATAAGCATAGTTTTGAATACTTTAATAATAATAGAGAATTAAAATAAGTAAATATTTACATTAATAGGCCATACAAAGAACAAAGTATACCTAAAGGACATAGGAAGTGATTCCAACAAAACTGAGACAAAAATTAATTATCCAATTTAAGTAGAATTAATTAGTTTTTTAAAATATTTTTTGGAAAACAGTGGAATATATAAAAACTCATTCAATCTAGTCTATATTCATATCCATCATGAAATACTGGTTTTCAGATATTCTCAGCCAAGTGATAACACTTTAGATATAATTTTTCCTTTCAAGTTGTATTAGCTGTCATATTTTGAAGGAGAAACAAAATATTGCCACTAAGTCCTACCTAAATTTCAGAAGTGGGAGCAAATAAATAGCTGTTGTTTTGAAACCACTGAATTTTGGGAATGGTTTGTTATATAGCAAGAGATCTTCATTATAACAGTTTATTCCTTTGAAATCCCTTTGCAATTTCTTTTGCTCTTTTGGATATTTTTCATTCAATTTGTTCTCAGTTTTGATTCTTAAATGCAATAATTATTAAAATGTTATATATAATGAGTAAAAACAAACAATTTTAGCAATAGGAAAATATTTCAATATATTATTGCATACACTTATTTGCAAGCATTGAAATCATATTTAAAGAATATTTAATAACACAGGAGAGTGGCTCATAGGCTACTATTAAATAAGAAAAATTTGATTAAAAACTTTATTTTGCTTTCTTGGGCACTCCACAGCCTAGCCAATACCACCTAAATCCAAAATTTCTCCTACTCCTTTCCTGCACCTAATCAATTGAACATGAGTGGAGAAAACAAAGACACTAATTGTTCTCATCTTAAATGGATGAACATCAGCCTTGATCTTCCTGACCTGTAGGACCCTATCCCTAGTCCATTCACTCAGTCATGGAAAGGGATCATTGCAGATTGATATTAATCATGACTAACCACCTCTCCACACCTACCCTCACATCCTCTGTTCCTACCTATTCTTAGAGTTAAATTCTCATATATCTGACTAAAACATGTCCCATCCCCTTTCTTTCTCAGGGATATCACAGTTCTCCCCTCTTTCTTACACCAGCAAATTTTTGTTCCCCTTTAGATCATTTCAA
Organism: Miniopterus natalensis; assembly: GCF_054644295.1. Classification (NCBI taxonomy): domain Eukaryota; kingdom Metazoa; phylum Chordata; class Mammalia; order Chiroptera; family Miniopteridae; genus Miniopterus; species Miniopterus natalensis. The sequence continues at coordinate 21,397,662 of NC_142086.1, read as the reverse complement.
TGAGCATTGAAACCAGATGATATTTTTCCCACTAAAAGTAAAACAAAAAACTAAATACTTTGGCCCCATTTTTCACACCTTCCTGACACAGAAAGGGTCTGGGCCGCCTGTCACTACTTGAACCAAATTAAGCAGAGAGAAGGTTAAATCATATATGAGCATTTATTCCAATAATGCTGGCGGTATGGAGAGAGTGGCAGGTCATCCTGTAAATTCTGCTCTCGCCTCCCTTACTAGCCAGCTGATTCTGTGGGGATCAGGAAGAAAGGCTACATGCAAGGGGGAAGGGGAGTAGTATAAGAACTGCAGGGCCCGTGGTCTGGGTGTCTCCTTCCAGGACCTTGAAGTCCGATAATAAGGCAGTTCATTTCCTATGATGTTAAAATCAGCTCCGACCATTCCTGGGACCAGAGAGTGGTCAGCTTTTCTGAGGCAAACTCCTGGATGGGGTCAGGGTCCAGGCATAAGTTAATGAAAATACTGCTTTAGCAGAATTAAATAATTAAAATTTATAATTATGTTTATAGGATTATCGAGTAAAGTTACCTTCTACTCCATCAAAAACAAAAGGTATTTCAATGAAAAGTAATGACATTAAATAAATTTTTGTATGCATTTTTTTATATTTATGAAAAATACAGAGAAATATTTTTATCTTATTCATTGAGATATCTGAGGTCTAGGAAAGTGAATAGCACCTGGTAATCAGTATTTTTCATAACTAAAAATGCTACTTTGATCCTATTAGATACATTTATTTATAATAATTAATGCTCAACATTTGTATCATTTTTCATATCCCTTGGGGTTTCTCCATATCAATACTTGGCTAAAAATAATTAGAATTATCAAACCAAGCTTCTGTTAAGATAATATATAACTCAGATATTTGACCTATTAAAATCCTTCTGCCACATTACTTTAGCAAAATGAAGCAATTTTTCTCTGAGCCTTTTTACCATGGGTTCAAGGTAGTCAGCTTTTATTACCTCTTGAGTTATATCTTCTTTGTGCTCATGAAATTACCCAATGAATACTTGGAACTGACGGGGCTGAGGGACTCTAAAATTATAGTCTAGGCTACACTAAAAACAACTCTTAGTGTTCTAAAAACTGCATGTGTCATCTACAATCCTAGTGAAAATGGGCATTGAAAAGTTCATGTAAAAATAGATCTAATAACATGTACTCAATATGCCCAAATTAGGTTTGAAGTGTATATGACTTTTCCTTCTTTCATAACCAAGACTGTGGGGCTTCATGCTTTTCAATGAATAATATGTACAATTTGTACTACATGCCCATAAACTGAATGTTCGTTTATTTTTCATTTAGCAGTTTCCTTTACAGCATAGTGATTATGAGCTTGGGCTCTGGTTTTGGGCTAGTTGTGTGACCTTAGTTTATTGAAACCTTTTGTGACTCAGTTTCCTCTTTGTAAAATTGACATTAAAATATCACTTAATTCAATATTGCTATTTTGAGGATTAAATGAAATAATACATGTGAAGTTTTGGGAACATTTCCTGAGGCATGTTTCTAATTAGTAACTATGACATACAGCAATGGACCTATGCCTACATTGGGATAATTTTCTATTTCTGCATATGCATATTGTATTAGTTTGCAAGGGCTGTCGCAACAAAATACCAGACAACAGAAATTTATATTTTCACAGTTCTGCAGGCTGAAAGTTCAACACTGAAGTGTCAGCAGGTTTTGGTTCTCTTGAGCCCTTCTCCTTGGCTTGCGGATGGTTGTCCTCTTGCTATGTCCTCACCTGGTCTTTTCTCTGGGTACAAGTATCCCTGGTGTCTGTTCTGAGGTTTCCTCTTCAAGTAAGGACACAAGTTAGATTGGATTAGGGCCAACCCCAAAGGCCTAACTTTAACTTACCTCTTTAAGAGCTCTATCTCCAAATGGGCTCACAATCTATGGTACTGGGAGTCAGAGCTTCAAGGTATAATTGTTGAATTTGGGGGCAAACACTGTTCAGACCTAACACATACGCACAAATTTGACAAAATTCTCCAAACATCGTTCCCCATTATGTCAAACGTTTTATAACCCCTATGTTGCTGAATTGTTGTAATAGTCCTATGCAAGATTTACCATTTATTTATTTACAAGGATTCCAAGGCTGACATAAAGGTTACCTTACTTAAAGGAACTAAAAAGATGACAAGGCTAGAATCCAGGGTGTGAATCATATCTTCTGTCTGGCTCAGAGGTTAGGTTTTTCTCACCACATTGTGGCTTATCCTAAAGTGATCAAATGTCTGTTATTGGGCAATTCATTTGCTAGATAAGCCCTTCACACAACCATATTTTATGTAGATACTGTTTTTAATTTTTGTTCGCTTTTTAATTCTCTCAGCTGGCCAGGATATTTTATTACTTTGTGTATACATAAAACCTTGTGGAATTTCATCTTCCTTTTATTGGAGTAATTGAGTTTTTAATTTTGAACTTATCAATGATTATCAAAATAAAAATCAATCTTTCTCATAACACCATTTCTTCACTAGATTAATTGGAGTGATAATTGTGCCATTTTTGCCTGAGTGGCCATTTTGGATAATGGGAAAATAAGATTAAGATTGTCAGGAATTCCTGGAAAATGAGAATTAAGTTATACGAGTTTATTGAAAATAAGGCTGAATAAGGCATAGAGCTTTGGATTCCGTTGCCCTTTCTTTATCATTGTCACTTTCTCCTATTTGTCCACACTTCTACAGTAGGCTAATTTGTACAGATAATCAATACTTTGACTTCTTTTTTTAAAATAAAGGGTTTGGTTTGGGGGTGAAAACAGGACTCATAAATTAGCCCATTCTTCTTTTTTTTTTTTTTTTAAATGGATTGTAAAGGTAGCACTGATTTTCAGACCATCATTGATTTCAACAAATACATGCTGTCATTTCAGCTGATTCATTTGGTGGGAACTGGTTTATAGGCCAATCTGTGGTCTAATCTAGGTGGGTGCTCTCCTAAAAATACAAATTTTGAAATTTTCTTTTCATGGTTTCAAGCCTTTTTTTCTTCCCATGTGATAATACCACTGAGCACAGTGAAAACACAGTTTATTATAATAACAGCATTTTTCTAAAGAGAAGGTATAAAACTCCTTTTACTTACACATTGTTTATTTTCTTCTTTTTTTTGTGCACGTTCCCTCTTCAGAGACCCTTTTTTTTTTTTACAATGAAAATAAAATAGTCTCTCCACTGGATCTCTTTACCAGCAAGTTGCTCCAAATTGTCAAAACCTATGACAGTTTGCAATTTTGATAATACATGACTTTATATTATGCAACCATGTACAAATTATTTAAAATAGTAAGAAATAGCCCAGCTGACCACTCAGGATAAATATCTCAGCAAAATATTATTTTCATTTAAATTTTATCATTTATGACTTGCTAAAGTGGTAGTGTTTGGGAATTTGGGTAATTACAAAAATTTTCAATATCTGTGTTATACTATATTCCAGGGAGAAGTATGTCCAAACCATTGTATTATTCTCATGTAGGACTTTTGGTGAGAATTAATTAATGTGCATATACACATACAGAGAAGACTTAGAAAGAAGAATAAACACAAATAGTGTTTAAAGAAATGAATACCATTTTATTTAGTTTTAAATAGTTTCATAATTTTGTATATAATTTTAATCATGAGAAATTTACCTATAAAATGAGAAAATATATTAATCATTAATATAATTTAGAAATATAGGTAACTTTAAAAAGGATGTTGAATTTTATTTGTGAGTCTCAATACTGAATTTGAGGTGGGTTGAAATTCAGACATCTCAAAACTAAATTTTCTGTAAGGGAAAGAGTAAGTTATTTTTGGAGAAATACAAATGAGTTTTAATATTGGCATGCATTAACATATTTTTTGTAAAATATATGTTTCAATGTTAATAACATTAATGATTTTTGAAATTAAAGTATCAAAATATTTTTTTAATATTCTATCCTTTCCATCAACCATCATTTGAAAGCAGTCTTCCATTCATTCACTAGATCTCTCTTCTTTTTAAATTTGATTTTTAGAGAGAGGAAGGGAGAGGGAGAGAGAGAAACACTGATATGAGAAACATCAATTCGTTGCCTCCAGTACGAGGATCGAACCCACAACCTCTTGGTGCACAGGAGGACACTCCAACCACCGAGCCACACCAGCCAGAGCTAGGTTTTTATTCTTAAGGAAACAAAAACCAACCAACTTTTGAACATGTATCAGAAATGTATATGTAGTGAATCTAGTTTTGCATTTTATGTTTTGTTACATCATGTAGTTCGTAATTAAGTATATTTTATAAAATAATAATGCTATCTTTTTTGATGTTGAAATATGATTGATTATACAAGCCAATGCAATAGCATTTTGAATTTTATCAATTTGAGTTCCTAAAAGCCAGTAAAAGGGCTCCCAAGTAGAAGACTATCTAAAATACATACAGTGCCTCAATTCTCAGAAGTTTATCTCAACTGGATATAAAGTGTAATTAATTGAACTGCTGATTATAAAAGGATTTGCAGGGTTATTTATTTAAAGGATTTATAGGCTTATTTATTTAAGTCTACAACTACTTTTCCAATGTACTGTACATGGGTATAAACTGTTGCCTCAAACCAAGGCATTCATTTCCACTTTGAAAGACTTATGTGTTTGAAGTGGGGGGAAATTACTAGTACTGCATGATTTCTACTTCCCAGAAATTTACATTAAAATGATTACTAGCACACAATTTCACCACACCCACCTCTCCATCATCAACAGATTCACTATCACCATCATTATAATCACCTTCTATTGACACTTATGAACAATATGTATGGAATATTATATACTAAACTTCTGTTATCTATGGCATTAAAATTTCTCAGATTGAAGCCAGTTTCATAGATCTGAATTAATACTAGAGCTTAGTATGCTTATTATATAACGTTTCTCTAGATCAAAAAACATAGAGCACCCATGTAGATATCAAAAATGTTCTGTATTCAATCAAAAATAGACTTTCTAACAGAGTGTATAAAAATGCTTTCCATTTTCATTGTGTTCGGTTTTCTATTTGAACTAACATTCTATTAATGATAATAATTAAAATTAAATTGGGCCAATTATTCTAATTTATGTGGGTTACATCTCTGGACATATCTATATAGTAATAACAGAAGTTTGTGTTAAATTTCTAGAAATTTATAAAATATTAAATGCATTTTTGAGGCAAAAATCAAACTTTTATCAAACAAGTATATTGTACTTCTGTATGTATTTGATAAGTCTATATAAACTTTCAAATCTCATCAAATCAAGTTAACTAGTGAACTAGATGTTAAGCAAAAACAACCTGGTTGTAGCATGGTTTCCCTTCTTGAAAAAAAGAGAGAGAGTAAGGAATGCACCCCTCACTCTTATTAAGAGGTATATGGACTGTAAGGCAGGACTATTACGAGCAGCTGTTAGCCACCATGCATAAATTGGCTGTGAATATCTGAAATAGTTGTCCATAGTAATAGGAAATTCACGGCTATTTTACACCTTTTGAGAGGCTTTAGTTCCAGCCTATCAAAGCTCATTCTTTCCTGGAGGAAGCTCACAATTACATGCTTCCACATCTGCAGAGCATGTTGTGCTTCTCAATCATCTAACCGCACTAAGGCGGGCACAATAAGATCACTGTTTTCAGGCATTTTCTCAAGCCGTGTTTGTTTTCAGCAGGACAGGGGCGAAGAGGGCAGGAGAAACAAAAGCGCGCTGCCCAGTCACAGGATTAGAGCCCAGTTTCCAGCCTACGTAAATCTGTTAGTGGAACCATAAACAAGAAACTTGCTTTGTTTTTACTTTCTTAACTAGCTTGACCTATTAGAAAAAAAAGTTCTCTGCATTTTCCTATCATAAAGACCTTCTTGCTATTTTTTTATAGTTATAGCTTCCTTTAGATCTTTACGGAGGGGAGTCTATTCAGAGAGTAGCATGAAATATTGTTTTTGTTGTAAAATACTAACATCAACCAAGCTTTAAGAAGGACCTTTTTTAGGGAAAATTTTTATTAGCCTACTTATAGATTTTTTCTCAGTTGAATGTTTTTCATCTCAAAATGTCAGAAAACAATGATTCTTGAGAGATTTTGCAGTATTCCTGAGAATATCTATCAGAATATAAAAATACTATAAGAAAAATCATTAAAAGCCATGTTAAAAGCATATAAAATAATAGTTTATTCTGAGCCTTGGGATTTTCTTTGTTGCAATTTTTACAATGAGTTCTCGTCTATTTATGATTAAAAAAAAACAACTAAGGAAAAAGACATTACAAAATCTATCACAAGGTATAAATAAACAGTGATTATTCTTCCAACCAAGCTTTTCAGAGGAAATAATCTTTTACTTCAGTAGTTACTGAAGACCAAATTCTTCCTTGGTTAATTGGACTTCATCGAGTGGAATGGACAGGAGAAAACCAAAGGTATATTTGCTCTTTTGACATACCTATCACCAGCTCCGCATGCTACTGAATCAGGCTATCCTGGGAATTGGATGGGCATGACTAACTCACATTTTATAAGACTAATTGAATTTAGGTTGAATAAAAATGACCTTTGAAAATCAACTGCAAGGTTGACCAAAAGGTTTCCTATCCTTCAAAAATTGTCCTCCAAACACGTTTTATGATCTATGCCCAGCATTGACTCATTTGTCTTTGATGCAAATGTTTGAACATATTGGATAAATCAAACTCATCAAACTCAGGAATATTACAGAGAGGGATATATAAAGAAATTTACAGTGAAGTAAAAAGATAACGATGACCAAAATTTATGTTTTAAAGCAAGAGTGCACAATCTTATATACTAAATAAATCACTGGGAAACTGTCATTTACTGAATAAGAGTAGTTCATCATTTTTCGGAGTGTGTCTGTGTGATAGCTCCACCAAAAGGAGAGGGAGCAGAAACGCCTTTTGATGATGATTTGGTGATCATTAAAAAAACCTCAAAACAATTTTATCAAGATCAGAACCTGCCCACACTAAGATAGCCAGTTCACTGTTTACTATTTCTCTGAAAACTTCAGGGGAAATGAGGTGGCCGATGGCAAAAGATTAACTTGCAAAACAGGATGTAAATAGCAGTTCTTCTGCATGGGCAGGGTCCTTCCTGTGCCAGTCTGTGCAGTTGCAGTTACAGTTAAGGGTCTGGATCCTCTTGACTCTCTACATTGCTCTTCAGCCCACACACATTGTGTCCCTTCTTTGATTGAGCTCATCTTCTCACTGCTTTTAGTATTTCACTGATTAGTGCTTGCTTTTCCCTTAATAGTTTTATATGGCTGAATTTTAAGCCCCTTACCCTCACCTCCAAACTAAACAATATCTTTTCTGAAGATAGGAGAAATATTTTTTTCTCTAAAATTCTTCATCTTATACTAGGTCAGAATAGGGCTCAAAATGGGAGGGCTCATAATTCTTGCCTGATTGACTAAACTTTGACTTTGGTGTGGCCCATTGGCTTTGATTTCTTGTGCTCCTCACAATTTCTCCCTTCACACTGCCATCCCTGCTCCCCCCCCCCCCCCTGATTTGGATCCCCATATTTCCACTCTAGATTTATAAACTCAGCTCGGCTTCTGGGCACTCTGCTGGGCTGTTTGACTCTAACAGAGTGGGCTCCGCAGCCCTTGGTTTCTGTGCCTTTATGTCTTAGGAGAATAATTTCTAGTCTTCTGCCCAATTTTCTGTCCTACACAGGCTTTTGTCTTTTCTCTCATCTTATTAAGAAAGTATTTTTTAAGGTAATCAATGGAAGTAAACATTACAAGTTAATAACCTATATATTAGCTTTACAAAACCACCATTTGTTCTTCACAGCCTACTTGAACTTGGGGGAAATAAAGTGTTTTGATTTGAAAAGGCTCCTTACAAATACCTTTTCTTATTTTTGGAACGTGTTTAGTTGCTGTAGTAAAGATGAAAAGATCTCAGAATTTTGAAGAAAGCTTTCAGCGTTTGCAGCTCAACTTATCAAAATCATTCATCTGTTAAATGTTCTGTTCTAAACACATACTACTTGAGATCACACAATTTCAACAAAATCTGTATTAAATCTGCCATTCAATTAAAAAAACTTTAATACATCCCCTGAGAGAGCTGGGCAGATTGCCATGGTGCCTGCCTGTATCAACCATTTAAAGGAAGAAGAGATCCTATTTTACAAATCTAAATTCCCCACCCCACAATAAGACTTTAATGACACAACCTGTCACATAGATCTGCCACATATTTCAACAAGCTGCATGTGTAAGTTACTTAGTGCAATCTGCCACACAGACCTGTTGTCAACATAACCTGCCACATAGAAGAGCCTGTAGCATAGACTCCCAAGAAAGCAATTGTTAACTTCTACAGAGATTATAATCTTTTTCAGTGGGAAAGGGCTTCTTTTTCTTGCAACACCACCATTTTAATAACTGTTTATCTTAGCCTATATGAGTTGCTATAGCAAAGTACCATGACCAGGTAGTATATAAACAGCAGCAATCTATTTCTCATAGTTCTAGAGGCAGGCAGGGACGTACAGGATGAAGACACTGGCAGGTTCAGTGTCTGAGGTGTAGACAGCAGTCTTTTGGATGTAAGCTCACACGGAGGAAGGGGTTGGGAACTCTCTGGGGTCTCTTTTATAAGGGCATTATCCCATTAATAAGGGCTCTCCACAAATGAGCTAATCACTTCCCCAAGGCTCCATCTTCAAACACCATTACATTGGGAATTAAGTTTCAAATATGAATTTTGGGGAGACACAAACATTCAGTCCATAGCACTGTTCAATTTCTTTCATCAACTATTAAATGTTTGCCTAGTACATATACCAGGCACTGCACTAACTGCTGCGGATATAAAAGAGAATAAGTCACCATTCTGATCTCCAAACATCACAGATTGGTAGGCATGACACATAAAAAATATATTTTCAGGGTAACAGGTATTTCTCTTATAGAGTTTCTGCATAGAGATATTCAGTAATCATATAATTATTTTTAGTAATAGAAGTAAATCCATAGTTGGCTCATAATTTGCCCATACCTAAAAAGCGATCTTTTCAATGTTCCAGAAATGATCCTCTAGGGTTTCCAATTTAATCTAACAATGTTCACAAAAGACTGATGGGTAAAACCAATGTATATAAATTCCTTAATTTATAGTAAGAAATATTTTTTTTCCCCCTCACCTAAGGACATTTTTTCCATTGCTTTTCAGAGAGAGTGGAAGGGAGGTAGAGAGAGAGAGAAACATCGATGTGAGAGAGACACATCGATTGGCTGCCTCCCGCACTTGCCCTGACCAGGGCCAGGGATGGAGCCTGCAACTGAGGTGCCTGCCCTTGGCCAGAATGGAACCCGGGACCCTCAGGGCCAACACTCTAACCACCGAGCCAAACTGGCTAGGGCAGAAATAAAATTTTATGAAGATTAGACCTTTATATTCCTTTTCCAAGCATATTTTTTCTCCATGTATGCAAGCTGTATTAAAAGCCACATGATTAGAATACCGCCTTGTGAGCAGAGTATCAGGGCAAGAGGCTGTTGCTGTTTGTTTCTTGTCTGTATATGTCTATTTTGTTCATTTCAGCAAAACCTGATAGACATGATGCTGATGTGGGTCCAGCAGGATAAGTCTTCATAGAATTCTTATTTCTTGGCAAAGGCCATTCCAAACAGGTTGAAACATGTCCTCTACCCATTGGCTCAGTATTCACTCACGTGCAAGCTTCTATTGGAATTAAATGTAACCAAGAGTCACAAATTATATGCCATCTAGTTTTCCTACATTGCTCATAGTTGAAGCCTAGGTCTTTCTTGAGGATACAACTTTCTCTGAATCTTTCAGGTTCGAACCCATTTTCCTGATGGTGAGGAAGTAGGATTGTGTCTTTTTCCCTCTCTGTTTCAGCGCCACGATGATTAGTACACACCTGATTAATAAAATGTTCTCCTCCATGAAGATTCATGCCATTATGCTCAGTTATCTCATGCCTCTTCTTTTTCTTCGCTTCTCCTGATCTCTAGGTCAGTCCTCCTCACCCACCAAAGAATTTGGCAAGAGAGTGAATCGCATTCCTTTCCATTCAAATTCCTTTTTCATTCTTCCCACTCTGAAAGAATATCAACAATTCCATTGGTACAGAATTTTCATAGCCCAGAAGTTATTCTGACTCCTTATTGTGACTGTGATGCAATTCATTAAACATTAATGTTGTAGTTTAAATCTTTTAGGGAAATCTTATTTTCATTATATCCAGATTGTTTGAGTCATTCTTCAGCCTCTTCTATGTACAGCCCATAGGTATTCACTGAAGTGGTGTCGGGAAGTGAGTGTCAGGTTTTCTCAGGCAAGGAACAATGAGTTAGCAAAAGCTTTATCAGAGTTTAGTTTTTAAAGATCAGTAGGAGTTCACCATGCTGGCCAGATGACAAAAGCTTTCCAAGAGGAAACCACATCAATAAAAGCATAAAGTCATAAAATAGTACGCTAGATCATGAAGTGCATATGAATAGATGGTTAGAAGTAAGAGCCACAGACTCCTCACTGCTGACCTCGAGTTTGGCTTCACCCACCCACCTGCATATGTAGAATAAGCCTTTGATATGGTCCTTATTAGCAATCAATTAGTAGCCTTCTTGGTCATTGGCATTCTTGAACTTTGCTCCATTCTGTCCCTCTAGGATATCCATCTTTCTTTCCAGACACTCAGTCAACACAACTGCCACCTCAGGCAAGTGTTGGGCCAGAATAAGGCAGTTGCCAGATAATGGAAGGCCTAGTATATTTAGGTTTTGCTTTATTGTTGAAGAGATTGAAAATCTGATACATATTATTAAGGGGAACTGGGCAGCTCGAGCGACTGAGTAGATGGTACTGACAATTTCATAATACTTCATTGACAATAGTAAACATAGTTCATTTTACCCTCTGTGATTCTTATTGTAAGTTAAATAATTCTTATAATAAAGCTATTCTGAAAGAGTAGAGGATGTTGAGGATAAGAGAAAACTTCTTTAATAAACTCTTGCCATTCAGACTTCTGGTAAATGACAATGCACCTTTTTCACTTAAAGGAACTTTTGTGCAAGATGGTTTAGGCTTCTTCAGCCAATGTCATGACTCATCACATGTCTATCTTGAATGTGCTTGAATACTGTATCCCATCAAGCACTCTGCACCAAAACCTGACCCTTTTTTCTCAACTCATGACCACCTGCTTAGTGATTAGATCTTATCTTTGGTATCTGACCTATTTGGTTTTCCTATAAAACTACAGGGATTGACTCCTTCATAGTTTGACAAATATCCTCCCATCCCCTTTCCTTCTGATAACCTTTAGTTTGTTCTCCGTATCTATGAGTTTGTTTTCTGTTCTGTTTTGTGAAAGGGAATGGGTGAAAAAGGCAAAGGGGATTAAGAAATATAAACTATCAGTTCTAAAATAGTCACGGGGAAGTAATGTACAGCATAATGAATATAGTCAATAATAATAATAATGTGTGGTAATAATAATAGTAATAACAATATATAGTGACAGATGGTTCCTAGACTTTTCATGGTGATTACTTCTTAAGGTATATATATATATATATATATATATATATATATATATATATATATATGTCTAATCATTATGTACACCTGAAACTAATATTATATTGTATGTCAACATAATTTAAAATGTTTTAAAAATCGAAAAATTTTAAAAATATAAAACTTTAAAAAGTAGGTGTTATTAAGAATAACTATGAAAATAGTCAATTATGATAAAATAAATAAAGTCCTATCATGACTCAAAAAAATACTAATAGTTACCCATTACTTTAGCAAGATGGATTTATGGTTTTTGCTACTAAGATTCTTTGTAGAGGAAGTTTTGCTTAATTAAATGGTCAGTTGGTTAGCCAGGCCTTTCCAAGTAATACCTGTTTTGAAACTGATAAACATTTCTTCTGGGCTCTGCCCAGCCTTCCAGGAACCAGAGACACTGATCTACTGTTGAGCAGATCAATTGCCTTGCAGACACACAATTTTGTTTTGTTTTTTTCTGGTATCAGTTTTATAGTTTCTGTAATATGAGGGCCGCTACTCTAGTTGGTCCCTGGCCATCTGCTAAACTGAGTATGTGATATAATACAATCAGCCGAAGCCCAGAAATTGGAACAATGAAATAATAATGATTACATTTCATTTAAAAAATTAAAAAGACCTAAGTATTCTTAAAGACTTCAATATATTTGAAATATGGAAAACATTTAATGAATTAGACATATTATCATAGCTTTATCTAGCTCTTAAATTCTATGACATGAATTGTGCTTTAATAAACTTTACCAAGAAGACTCATCAATGTGAAATATACAACTCATCTAAAAAGAATTAATTTAAATACTCATAAGATCTAGCTGCCCAGAAGCTGTGGACCTCTAGGTGCTGGGGGAATTTGGAAATATTGCAGTGAGCCTGAGAACTCTTTTTATACCTGTTCCTCAGGCATTATCTATAGAGGAACTAATATATCTCTACTACTGTTTTACAAGTCTATGAAAATATTTTTATTACTAATGAATTCATTTTAAACCTTTCAGAAATAATTTTAATAGCTTTCATATCTATAAACAAAGTATTATTAAAAGTAAAGAAAAACATAGCAATATCTTAAGACAAAGCATGCTAGAACAATATAAAAACATATTTAAAAAACTCTGAAATCTATCATTGAACAGGAGATTACTAAAGATACATTTATGAAAAGATATATTTTGTTCCAGAAGAGGAAAATACTGATATCTATCAATTATTCATAAATTAATCATTTAGTGCTATGTAATCAATCCCAATCAAATTTTTAAAGGTTTTCTTTTTTAACATAAAAATATGACTCAGGTGGACATCTGTAAAAATAAACATAAGGAACAAGATAGGAAAATAATAGAAAAAATAAAAATATGGGGCCTTGTTTTACCAAAAGTAAATGTACTATAAAGTTTCATAAATTGCAAACAGTGTAGACACAAGAATAGATGAATAGACTAGATTAGACTCAAGCATAATGGAAATTTAGTGCCTCATCAATGTCATATTTAAAATTAGTAAAGATAAATTGAGTCATTCAATAAATGATGTTAAAGATAAGCATGGTCATTTTTTCACTACACAAAATAACAAATAGATTTAAATGTTTCACAGTATTAAGGTTAAAAGAGTAGTATCAAACATATTAAAAACTATTATACATCAATGTGAAAAATATGTTGAAAATTTCAGTAGTAAGGAAAGAGTAGAATCATCCCTGTTTACTGTTGCTTGAACTCTCCTCACGTTGCCAGGGCCATGTGACGTTTGGCTGGGAACACTCTGGGATTACAGCCGCCTTTTAAATTCTGTTGAAGTGAGCATGGAGTGTAGCTTTTTTACATTTTTTCCCTGCCACAGTTAAAAAATAATGAAGTTCTTCAAATGAGCGGTATATTCTCATGATCTTTTTTCCTATTTCTGCATGTTGAGACACCCCTAAATGCTCTGCTGGGTAGGGAATCAGACCCCGAGTCTGGCATAAACATGAGAGGATACTTGTGTAGAAATGCTGAGCTACCTCACTATCAGGTTTTTACTCTTCTGGGTCATTGTGACCCAATCTCTTGCAGTACAAGAGCTGGAGAGCGAGTCAGCAATTAGAGATAAGCATAGACATCTACTGCTGATCAAGCAGAGGTTGAATGCAAGTACAGCACAGAAGGCACATAAATCTCCTTGTTTAGTCAACTTGTGCCTGCCCACCTAAGCCCAGGGTGATTGATGTGTGCTCTCTTGTCTTTTGACCTAGCAGAGTAGATATGATTTATCTGTAGGGGCTGCTTTAGAGAATACATTTGATATTAGAAATCCAGAAAAAAAATTTAAAAGTTTTTGAAATATCTCAAAGGTTTTGGGGCAGACTAAACACAATGATAAGTATTAATATTTGACCATGGCCTGATTTGTTACCTGCTCTGGTGCATAAAAATGGCATGTATGCTGGTTAGTAAATTTGAGATTGGATATTATAATTCAATACTCTATCAAAGTCAGCAAAAGAAGACATTACCCAGTCTTTTGTCACCCTAGGAATGTATTCCATGGGTATGGGCTTACGTATCATGGCATCCACTGGTTGAAAACTGAAACAGGTTAATAATTTTTTTTCCTGTACACAATGCTGAACATCCCACCAGCCCCACTGCACTGAACTTGCTGACTCTTTCCTTACCAAAGATATGAAACTGCCTGCTCATCTTAGAGACATAGACCACTTTGTTTCTCTGCTAGAGTGAGCTAGCATTACCTTGCTCACACAAACAGATCTACCCATGAAAGAAGATATCTCATGCGAACACTTTCAAGCTCATTGTTTTGATGGACATAAAATGTTTATTAGGTGAATTTGAAGAATTTGATCAGCTAAAATTGTCCTGCTATTTTTGCACTTTTCCAAAGTCAATTTACAGCCGGTAAAAAGACCCTTGCCTAATGCAGGTCAATTATTTTAGTTATTTCTTTTTTTTTATCAAAGAACACATTTAGCACTTAATAATACCCAAATATTCTTCTAAGGACATTACAAATATTAACTCATTTAATTTTCCTAACAGCTTGTCTTAGTTAGCTTGGGCTATTATTATAGCAAAAACATGGTAGACAAGGTGGCTTAAAGAACAGATATTTAGCCCGACTGGGCATGGCTCAGCAGTTGAGTGTCAACCTGGGATCCAGGAGATCAGGGTCCAATTCCCGGTCAGGGCACGTGCCTGGGTTGTGGGCTGCAGCTGATCAATGACTCTGTCATCATTGATGTTTCTGTCTCTCTCTCTCCCTCTCCTTTCCTTTCTCTGAAATCAATAAAGATATATTTAAAAAAAAAAAAAAAAGAACAGATATTTACTTTTCACTGTTCTGGAGGCTGGGAATTCCAAGACCAAGGTGTGATTTTGGTCAGATCCTGTTGAGAGCCTTCTTCCTGGTTTCCTCACAGGGAAGAGAGAGATCTGTCTCATCTTCTTTTTAAAAAGAAGGGCATTAATCTCATTATGAGGGCCACACTGTCATTATCTAACCTAACCTTAATTACCTCCTAAAGGCCCCACTTCCAAATACAGGGTGGGACAAAAATAGGTTTACAATTGTTCATATGGGAAATAATACAATAATTAATAAATAATAGCGCAAGAATAAACTCTGTTTTATGCATTCACACTGTAAACCTACATGTTTGCCATATCCTGTATACATTGGAGATTAGAGTTTAAATAAATGAGTTTTGAGGGGACACAGACATTTAATCTACAGCATGGCCTATAAAGAAAATTCTATTAATAGTAGTGTATCAGTGAGTAAATTGAAGAACAGACAGAGCAAGTGCCTTGCCCAAAGTAACACAGCTTCTTCTCCTGAATAGAACCAGGATTTAAATCTCAAACAGTCTGACTCCAATCTGAGCTTCATCTGTACCCCTGCATTGCAAGTTGCCAAAAAGTTATTCTAAAAATGTGATAGAGAGCTCAGAAACTGGAATTTGCTTCTGTAACATATAGTGTTTGTAAGTTTCATTGATTTCTAAGGATATAACATATAAAAATAAAGATCATAAAAATCAATTTTTATGAACCTGTTATATTTTTGTTATGCCAGGCAAAATGATCTTTGCCAGCCTAATTTATTTCTCAGATATCCGCAGCACATACTGTGAGCTTGTTATCTAAGTTGTAAACTATCCACTGCTAAACAGATCATGGGTGCTAGCTACTGCTACCCAGAAATAAATAAAAGAGCAGTGATAGGCAGTCATTGTGTGGGATAATTTTATCTATCAACCTAGAGGGTATTTTTGGGTGAATTCACATTTCGATTGGTAAACTTGAGTAAGAAGATTGCTCTTCCTAATTTGGGTGGGCCTTGTCTAATCAGTTGAAAGCCAGAATAGAAAAAGGCCGCAGCCTCCCCAAGCAAGAGGAGTTCTCCAGAAAATTGCTAGAACTGCTTTTGCATTTCATTTATACCATTGTTTTCCTGGGTTTCTAATCTGCTAATCCACATAGCAGTTTTTAGCCTCTATAATCATGTGAACCAATTCCTTACAATAAATAAATCTCTTTGTTGGGGTATGCATGCGTGTGTATGTGTAATACACACACACACATATATATATATTATATACATATATATATAGAAACACACACATAGAATATATACATACATATATATATACACGCATAATATACAATAGGATGTATATCAGTTTCTTTGGGGAACCTTGACTAATATATTATGCTTATTGAGATACGGCTGGATAAAAAAAGCAAATATACCTAAAGAACACCCAACACAATATCCAAAAGAGAAAATACACAAATAAATATAATAATGGTATCACTCTGTCTATAGATTTTTACCCTTAATTGAAGGATTTCCGTGAATGGTAGTAAAGATCAACAGAATAATGTTGGAGGCTGTAAATGGGAAAGGAAATACATGAAAATGATTAAAAAATTTGAAGCCAGTTCTATGTTGGGATATATTCTTGATCAAATGGAGAATTGTAACTGTGAGGGGACATGAACTGCATTACAACTTAGGGGAGGGGATGCAATTCACATAGTAATTTAGGAAAATGCTTCTCCCTAAAGTTGTGGGATGCAGTACAGTGTCTACAATGTGCAGGCCAGATTGGCTGGATTACAATCTGAAAATAGAGTATTGCAGCTCTGAGAATGGAAAAGAAACATTGAAGCTGAGAAAATGCTGTAAAGAGAGAATTGTAAAATCTCATGATGTGAATGTGGCAAGTAGAGGTTTGAGGATTCAAAAAATAATATTTAGATTAAGGGCCTGAAGAACATGGAATATGGTGTTTGAATTCCTTAAAAAATTCAACTGGATTTTGAGACTCCTCCACAATATCCTGGAAGAACTATAATTAATTTTTGGAATGTATGGAATGATTTTTATATACTTGAGGCAGACCATAGTCCATTCTGCAATAATAAGTAGGCTGTCAGATTTATTATTGTATGTAAGTGAGAAAATATTACTAGGAACAAATGCTTGGATTTTCCAACTTTTTTATATTAACATATCAAGTTCTAAACCACAGTTAGCAAATATTAATTTTATACTTTCCCAGCCAGGTATCTATTTCCTTGTTTTATAAGTTTATTATAACTGCTTTTTAGGTTTGGCCAATGGGAGTCTGCTCTGCTACATTAATTTGAGGATTTATTAGGTTTGATTTTTACAAGGGAAGTTTCAGTATAAAAAAATATACAGTGGAAAATTGATGGGAACAATCATTAATAAATGCTCAGTTCTAAATTATGGATAGGTTTGTTATTTAACATTAAATAAAGTTATTTTTGCCATAATTTATTACATGAGGAATATACACAGGAAGAAATATCTGTAGAATTTCTTCCAGAGGTTTATTCAAAATAATGTAGTAATCCAAAATATACTTACTCACATGGCTTTCTGGAACGTCTAGAATATTCTGCCACTAACTGTGTTAAACAAACAAACAAACAAACAAACAAAAACCCTACCCTGCTATATATCAATGGAAGCAGCACATACCCTTAGCAATAATATTTCAATTAGATAGCAGATCCAAATGCCATCATGGCACTGTCACATTTTTCTGGGCCATTGTCGAGGATACAAAGCAACTATCTCTATCCTATGTTTTTAGTCTCCTAGTAGTTTGTGCTCCTGCAGATGAAGCTGACGTAGAGATTTAGCTCCAAGCTGGCTTCTTGATCCAGACAAGATCACACAGAGTTGATTTAAGAACATGTACTCTGGACCCCAACTGCCTGCATTTACATCCAGGCCTGCTGTTTACTAGCTTTGTTAACCTGAGTAAGCTACTTAATCATATTATGCCTCAGTGTTTTTATCTGTACATTGGGCAACATCACAGTACTTACCTCATAGGATTTTTATGAAAATTAAATGAGCACCGTAGTCCAGGTCTTTTAGAAAGCAGAGCATGAGGGAAGACTTAAGGGGCTAACTTTATTTTGGTGGTTCTGCCAGGAGTGGGAATAGTGGGAAGCTGCACTAGCAAAGGAGGTAAATGGCTTGATGTGATGTTTATAATCTGAGTATTATTTCTCAGCAAGCAGCCTGCAGACAAAGTGGGTCTCTTGCCAGCACCTTTATTCTGTAGAAGGGAATAACCCGAAAGGTTGAAATAAGGAACAGCCTCAGAAAAGAGAAGGGGCTCCTCATCTGCTGTTTCTAGCTGGTCCAAATTCACCCAAATGCGAAGCTGGCTCCCTGCAATTTCAGGTTTTCATCCAGCCCTTGGTATTTCCTCGAGAAACCCTGCAGAGATGTTCGTCCAAGTCTGAGTGTGGAGAGGAGCTTCAGCACAAGTAGGGTTCTGTGGGAGGAGGCCCCAGGAAATCTGAGAAGGTGTCCAAGTGCTTAACACAACGAGTGAACATTTGTAGAGCACTTAGAAGGGTACCCAAGGACCATAAAGAATATGTGTGTTAGCTATTTTATTCTGAGACAGGCTGACGAGAATGTAAAATAAGAATGAGACTTGTAAACAAAGGGTTGCACTTGATAGTGATTCTAATGAAATTCTAATTGTCCCAAGATTGTCCCTTTTATCACGGATTTAGCTGAGACATAATCACAGCTCTAGTTTAACAGATTAGAAACACAAGGAGGGAGCTAGAAATGGTCAATTCTTCTAAATTTTTCCCAACAAAAACATAGAGAGTGATTTCAGAGTAGGCTCAGCTCTAGTTTGGGTGATGGCCAATGCACCCAGGGGTGCTTACCACAGAGGGGAGTAAAGCAATTCTTCCACAGTTTTGGAGTGGATGCCAGAGCAACAAATGGGGAGCGGTATTTGACTTTCTGGAAGTCTCTGTGTAGTAGAATCTCTTTCTGGTTTCAAGGTTTGTGAGTTGCTGGAATACATAACTTAAAAAAAAAAAAAAAAAGGAATTAGGAATGGAGTCATGGAATATGCCATGAAAGGACAAATAGCCATATCTTTGGGGAGCAAAGCAGAGAAAGTTTCTGGTAAATGGAGTCTGCCTAGAATCACAAGAATGGGTCAGATTAGTGCCCTTGTGGTGAGAATTACTTGGTGAAAACTATTGGGTGCTTCAAGAAAAAATAAAAGCACAAATATAAAAACATAAGAAGTATCTTTGTCCACCCACATAGCACCTCTGCCTTTTCCTACCATCATCCTACATTCAAAATCTCAAGCTAAGAATTCCTCAAAGTTTTTAACCAGACTATTGCAGTATAGTATTTTCAAGTTATCAATGTCAGACATTGGAAATTCTATAAATATGCAATTTCAAACTTACTGTATAAATCTGAGTCACGTATTTGCACATAAATTCCTTTTCTAGAATTTTAACTGTTTTTAGAAAAATATTTTTTAATGGACGTTGTTCTGTTTCATTTTGTCTCATTAATATCACTAAAGTGGAAAAAAACCAAGTGTATCAGGCTTCACTGCTTGCATGTTAAGTGGGATTCCCTCCTTGAAGAAATTTTTGCATCGTCAGGGGATTAAACTGGCAGCTGTCAGGCTGTTCTCATGCAGACCACAGAATTTGCCCCTCCTTCTTGGTGTCTGGTGGAGATTTATGCCAGATGCTCAAAGGAAAGAACTGAGTTTCAAAATCTTACAGTCAGCATAGGGGGAGAGTGGGCTACGGGAGAAAAGAGTGCATTGTTTCAGCCTCATCAAGTATGTGAAAGCTTGGGAACGTGTGTTGTTAGTATATAAATTATCTAACACACAAGACATAGCTACCATCAAATTAAAGATGTGGAATACTTATTCAGATGGAGCGGGTTTCCTCCTGGTCATGCTGTTTCCTTGACTTCGGGAAAATGGGATTGATTTTGAGATGCTTGCCACAGAAACTCCAAATTTCCTTTTATGATTGCGTTCCTGAAATAAACACAGATGAGATTACCATAAAAATGATCATCGCTCAAAGTTTAGGGTCTATAATCTCAATGCATAATTCCTATGTGTAGGTTTTTTAAACATACGGATAATGTAATGAAAAACTGCCCTGAAGAATTTTTTTTTTTCATGGTTACTTTTTAAAATAGAAAAAAATAGTGCTACTCACCATATTTTTTGGTCACTTAGCCATGAATAGTAAGTGAATAAGATTTTTTAAAATTATGGGCTTACATTTTAATGCCTCAAATCTATGATTTACCTATTTATATCAAGATTAATTCAAAATAAATTGGATCCTGAAAAGATCTCATTAGCATTTTTTGTTTTGTAGTCATCCTCTTTGGAGCATTTTGCTAACTTTACCCAGTCCACATCCATTTTTGCTAAAATTGTAAAACGTTTTTCCCACACTACCAGATCCTAGGGGTCAATACATCTATGTTTAAAATATAAAACCTTATTCTTGACATCATTAACCTTGAGACTAGAGTGCAGGAATTAGAGTTTGGCATGCCTGCCAACTTGAACCAGCCATTTGGTTCTGTAAATTATCTAAAAATGTACATAATTCCCTGCTTTCCCATTAATAATCATATTTCTTCAAATTCTACTTTATCATTCCTATTGTTTAAACTCCAACTAAGCAATATATTGTAGATAAACTTCAAACACAGTAAAAGTTTTAAAATATATCTTTAAATAACAAGTTTTTCAATATTGCAAAAATAAATTACCAAATTTTCAGAGCATATTCATAGCAATATTGAAAAATAACGTTTACACTGCAGAAGAGTTGAAAAACTGTTATTTGCATTAAAGAGAGAGTTGTAGGACTGGTACATGTAGACTGAATCTCTTCATATATTCACACACACTCACTTTTGATTTAAGATAAAAAAAGGCTGCAAGGATATTTTCTGTAAAAGTCACTTAAAATATACTAATAAAACATTGAACTCATCACTCCTCCCTGATCTCCTTTATAGTTACTTGTTTGTTTATTTTACTACTCCACACAAAAATGAAACACATGCTTTTCAAATTTCCTATTAGAAAATAATTCTAGAGCAAGTGTAATCCCGGTGTGCATGACTCAATTTAGAGATTTAGATGATCTCTAACCAAAATTAATCCATTTGTTTCTCAATCTAAACTTACATATCTATATGTGATTTTATATATATGTGTGTGTGTGTATATATACACATAATATGTGGGTTATATATGTATATATACAATCTCATTCCTAGTTGAAAATAATAAAGCTGCAATAGGCATTAAATTTTTCACTAAAGCTTTTAGGTTTTTCTTTTTCTGCACACGTAGGAAACCTGCCCCTTGAAGTTAGGCATGAGCACTTGAACTGCTTTGGCCAATGGCTGTGAGCAGAAGCATTAAGGGCTGGGGTGAGGTTTACTTTTTCCCTCTTCCACAGGGCACAGGCTGTCTCTGCATGAAGATGACATGAGAAGCGCCCTTTCCCAATTTGGGATGGATATTTGGAACTAACAAAAAAGAAACCTTTCTCGTTCAATCCACTAAGATTTGTTACCACAGCTGATCCTGGGCTTTCTTGGTTGTACCACTCTCTTTATCTCGCTGTTTCTTTCCCCCTCTCATTTGTCTCCCACCCAAATGCTAACAGAGCATAAAATAGTGTCGTAAATCACAATTAATGGTGTAAGATGGAAACAAAGTCACGGCTAGTTGAAATTCAGTGAAAAAGACAACAGTGGCCTTTTTTCTCTATGTAAAAATCTCCTTTTTCCTGCAGACACTGCCCCTGTAACTTTCTCCTCTCTTCAATATGGTCAGCCCTTGAGCAGCACCCCCTTCCCAGCGGCTTTTAATTGAGCTATTTAAGTAGAAACTTAACGAGAGAGGCAGATCGAGGGAGAAGCATGGAATGCGTAACACAGACAATTTGGTGTAGAGAAAATCTGGAAACACCTGAAGTGACCTTAGTCAGTATTGTAGTCTGATATCAGTTCTATTACTAAATAACGAGATGAATCACTACATTATTTCTAACTTGTCAGGTCTGTCAAAACCCATGGCCCTGACTGTATTTTAAGATTAGAGTTAGTAGAGCTGCATTTCTAACTTAAAACGTGGCCCAAGACACACCTACAATCATTTGAATCAGAATTTCTCAGAGGCAGCCAAGGAATTTTCTTTTGGGGGCTGAGGGTGGTAACTACTCAGATGAAAATACGTTTTGACATGATTCCCATGTACAGCATCAATAACGACAAAGCCCATGGCAAACACACGAAATCTTTGAAGTATTATACAATCTCTAAATGTTTTTCAGGAGTTGTGTTTGTTATTTTGCAATTCTAACTGGTCCTAGAAGCCCCCAGGTACCCAAAATAAACTGAGTTAAAATGGGTAATACGACTCAAAGGTGCCCATGCAACGCACTGCAGGAAGGCTTTTCTTAGTTCACGTAAGGATAATTGGGAAACATCCAGAGGCAGAGAAACGACTACTTTAGTTCTCTGTTTTGAGGAGAGAACTCTCCATCCTTGCTCCTACACCATTAATGTTTTTATTTCCTGCTTATTGGTCTTCACGTCTAGACTCCCTGGCACAGGCAATTTTAATTACTTGGTTCTGCAAATGTCTTCTAAAGAGAAATTTCTCTTATCAGCTGTGTCGCAGCAAATTGCAGTTGTTGGGACCAGCTGCTGCCTGCCTCGGGCGCGATGACAGTCAAGGCAGACCAGCGACCTTTAGACCCCAAGGTCACAGGCTCCAGGTCGGAGAGCTCCCGCCTGCCGTCAGGCTTTCAGCTGCTTTGCTTAGGTTCAGGTCCCACTTCGTCTTTACCCCTCCTCTACTTTTCTCCTTGAAAGAGTAAAGGTACACTGTAGTTCAAATTTCTATTGGCAACAATAGTCTTCATTTTTTCTTAATTTTTTTTTCGTTTAAAATATTACAGATATCCCTTTTTGTCCCCAATGACTCGTTCCACCAATATTCTTCATTTTAATCGAAACATTTAATTTTTAGTTGTATATTTACTGTAGGTTTTTTCCATTTTATTTATTTCTAGACTTTGTTTTTGTGACATTATTATCCTTATAGGTAATTTTTCTTATGTATGTGTGCATTTAATGCTATTTGACTATTGATTTTTTATAGGGTATCAAACGTCTCATCATTTTAATTACCTGCAATGATGTAAAGGCCACAGAATTGATTGCAGCAGCAGGGAATTTTCAAAAAATGTATGTATATCATTTTTTAAATAATTTACTTAAATTATTTTAAATATTAAAAGAGTGAAGGTACTAAGACTTTTTTTAAGTGTATTTTTCTTGATTTCAGGGAGGGAGGTAGAAACATCAGTGATGAGAGAGTCATTGATCGGCTGCCTCCTGCACACCCCCTGCTGGGGGGATGGAGCCCGCAGCCTGGGCATGTGCCCTGACTGGAATCGAGCCTTGCTCATTCTGGATCCTAAGTCGATGCTCAGCCACTGAGCCGCACCAAAAGGGTGAGAGTTTTTTATCAGTTTCCCAGAAAACAGACTCAGAGGAGGTGTTGAGCATGCAGAATGGAGCAACACCTGTGGAAGAGAGGGGACGGAGGCAGGATTAGGCAGAGGGGGAAGCCACGTTTCAGTGCAGAACTAACTCGTCTACACCTGTGGGAAGGAGGGACATTGGCCAGATTGGGCAGAAAAGGAAGCCAAGCTGCAGGGCAGGCCTCACTCATCTCAGCTGACCCCAGAAGTTGTTTCAGAGCCTTAAGACCTTTCAGAGCTGCCCTCAGTTGGGTTACGACAGCCAGACCTTTATATGCTCACATTTATCAGTATTTTGGTAATGTGTGACACTCAGGGATATGGATAGGACCTTAAGGAAATGTGCCCTTAAGCAGTTGTACTTGCTCCTGAGGTGATCTCTGAAGAGCATTATGAAGACTGGCTGTGGACATACCTCCAGCAGCCAAGGTAGCAAGCCCTTTATAGGAGGACTACCTGGACACTTTACGACTGGGTAAGTACATATATGTTTCATATAGAATATATGTATAAATGTATGTTGATCTTTCTGAATGAATGTGAATGGATATCCTACTAGATGGTATTTAAGATTTTTTTGAAACTTAATTATTCCTTTAATGTCCAATCAGAGCCTCTTTATATTCTATATTGGTAGGTTATTATTAATTTGCTATGCCTTTTTATACAATTTCAAAAATAACAACTATCATTTGTGAAATAAAATGTATCAGAATAAAACATTTGTTAATATTTTAAATAAGATGTACAGTCCAACCAAAGTTATGCACACATAACTTCACCTAAGATTTATTTTATTAAGATAAAATGGTCTTGCTTAATAGTAAAATATTAGCTAACATTGTCATTGGCTGATAAATATAAACTGAAAGGCTACTAACAATTAAAAGTTGATTAAATAATACAGATTCTGATCCAGTGACAAATATAGCCCTTATTGCTATATACTCAACATTTTTGGTAGGAAATATAGGAGATGAAAGAGAAAGAACTGAAGTGGAATGTTATACTTGTTTAAATTTTAGAGCCAAAATAATATTTAGAAGAAATAGCTAATACAGAAGGGTCAAGTAATTTCGGTGGAAAGAGGAACAGAACATGACAGTGTATTTTAAAATGTTTTATTCTGAGTCATCTGTCTCCAACTCTGAGCTCTACGGGGTGATTTTCTTTCCCTCTAATGAAGGGAAAGAGTCAACAGAACTGATAGCCAAGAGAAAAGTAGTGGGGAAGAAATTAAAAAACAAAAAAAAGAGGGAAAGGGAGTAAGAGTATGGGAAAAACAAAAATATGAAATGAAAGAAGAAAAATAGAAGGACCCATGAACAAAAATAAAAGAGAAAAAATGGAACAAAAGAGAAAATGGGAGAAGACAGCAGAGAATGATTGTGCAACAGTAACATCTTCAAGGCAACTCTATGCAAATGCAAATCCTTCCACCCAAAAGCAGTCTGACAACTGGCCCAACTCCTTCACTTATCTTTTGAATTACTTTTATAGATGACTTTTCCATTGGGGAAAAAAGTGAAGTATTGAGGCGTATAATATGGTTAAAAGAAATGTTAAAACAGGTGTTACTAGGTTTTAAATTTTTTCTGGTCTTTTAGCTTAACACAAATCTCTGCCTCTAATTTCAATTCAGAAGTGAACTGCAGGCACAATAGTGGAAATGTCTATTGCTTAAAAATGTCATGTAATATCTTTAATTGTTGACTATGAACTTATGTAAAAAATGACCAGCAGGGGCTCATATTTCAGGCTTAATATCTTCCTTAGAGAGAGTCAAGTACACACTTACTGGCGTCTATACCTGGGATGAAATCAAGCTTCCTGACTTATTAGCTGTGTGAATCTTGATCCAGATATTTAACTTCAATTTCTTAACCATTAGTTTTCTTTTCTATTTAATTGGCATAATAATCTTCATTTATATGGTTATTTTTAGATTAAATAAGAGAATGCTTTTAAAGGATTTAGCATAATGCCCAGCACATGGTACTTTGTCAATACATTTTTTTCAGTTAAAATAATTACACTAAATGTTCTTCAGTAGATTTTAATATTTAACATGAAACATTTGAGAGTAGTTTATTGATTTTAGCTAAATTCATTCTTGATGCTGGTCAGTAAAATGATGCCCTCAAGACTTATGCCAACTTGTCATTGAACTAACAATTCTAAAGGTGTTTTAACTATGACATTTGGCAGTACAGCCTTTGAAAGGAGACATTACTACTTCACACAGGAGAAAAGCTGTGGATAACTGTATCCTCTCAATTGTGGATACAATTATCCACAATCCAAAATCAATACAATTGATTTTGTGAGGGAAGCCCCTCTGGAAAAGTATGCAGAGAACTCCATGTGTTATTCTCTGTACATTTTAATTCAGTGAAAATACAGACATAGTGGACAGTGGAGTCTTCTTGCAGGGAAATTGTATCCCAAATAGAAAATCACTAGACCTAGAGGCCAGACATAGATAAAAAGTTCTTGAAATATGACTTGTTGATATTTAAATGTGGTAGTCTGCTTTGACATAATATATGGTAATGAGTGTGTAAGAATTTCAAATTTCACTCAAAATGCTGCTTTTTCTCCATAATGGGAAAAAACACTTACTTGAATGGCCTTGGCTTAAGGTAACACTTATGTTAAATATGTGTACATTTAAAATTCCCAGAAGCTCCGAAACTACATTTTCCTCTTTTAAAAAATTTCAAGGGCAACTTATTAAAGAATGCCTTTAATCTTTGCCAATATAACTTTTCAAGAAAATTACATACACCTATTAAAATTCAACTCTTCCCAAGGTGTGACTCCACCCACGTCCATTGCAGTGATTGAGTTGTGACAAACAAATAAAATAGCTGTGATAGTGTCACTTAAATTCTGAGTTTCTCTATCAAATTGTACCTTTTCCCTCTTGTTTAATGAAATTTTCAGTATCACCTCCTTATGTCCCACCCTGCAATGCCTGATATATTTCAGGTGCCATTCTAGGCACTAAGAAGTGTTAAATAGTAAAATGAGTAAAAATTTACGATATCCCCTTTCAAAGAACTTAACAATCCTAAATATGTGTGGATTTATTTTGATGTTAGACACCTATTTTTAGTGTAGTAAATAAAATGTAAATAACAAAATTTAGCATTTTGACCATTTTTAAGTGTACAGTTCTCTGGTATTAAGTACATCCACATTGCTGTGCTACTATCCCCACTATCCATCTCCAGAACTTTTTCCATCTTCCTGAGCTGAAACTCTGCACCCCTTAAACACTAGCTCCCCATTCTCCCCTCCCGCACCCCTGGAAACCACCATTCTACCTTCTGCCTCTATGAGTTTGGCTACTCTAAGAGCGTTCTTTTGTGCCTGGCTTATTTCACTTAGGATAATATCTACAAAGTTTGTTAATGTTACAGCATGTGTCAAAATTTCCTTCCTTTTTAAGGCTGAATAATATGCTGTATGTATAACATTAAGTGCCTTTCACATTCTCATGCGTGCCAGTGACTTCCCTTTAGAAAATTTTATATTTGAAGGTCTCTGCAATGAAGTATTTTACCTAAAGAAATAAACCTTTTACTTTAGAATAGTTTTTGATTCACAAAACAATTGCAAAGAGAACACGGAGTTCCATATGCCCCACAATTTTTCCTATTGTTAATATCTTACATTAGTATGGCCCATTTGTTACAACTAATGAACTGACATTAATACATTATTATTAACTGAAGTCTATGCTTTATTAAGATTTCCTGAATGTTTACCTAATTTTATTTTCCTGTTCCAGAACCCCATCTGGGTTACCACCTTACCTTTAGTTACCGTGTCTCCTTAGGCTCTTCTAGGTTTGTGATCCTCAGACTTTTCTTGGTTTTAACGACCTTGACAGTTTTTATGAGTATGTTCAGGTATTTTGGATTATCTTATATTTTTTTCATGTTAGGCTGAGGTTATGGATTTTGGAGGGAAAACCACAGGAGTGCCAGTCTCATCACACCATATCAAAGGTACAGACTGTCCACATATGCTATCATTGATGGTGTTAACACTAATCACCAGGTTTCTCCACGGGGAACACACTGGTGTTTGCCAGGTTTCTCCACTGTAAAGCTACTTTCCTATTTTTTTTCTCCCCATATGGTACTTTTTGGGAGCAAGTCCTTAAGTGTAAGCAACATTAGTGGGTAGATAATGATGCTGCCTCTTTGAGGGAGGATTATGCACATAATTTACTTGGAATTCTTCTGTACAAGAGATTTATCAATTCTCACGCTTGTATTTACTTCTATGCAATCATTTATTTATATTAGTATAGACAAAGCCATTTTTAGGAAATGAAATTACATCATCTAGTCTTTGTTATGCCCCAGGACCTGCATAAAGTATAGCACCCATTACTTAATGTAATTCTAGTCACAAACTTATTGAAACATACATATATTATTTCCTTCACGTTATTGGTAAATAAACCAAATCTCCACTTTAGTAACCAGTTTCTACAAGAAATATATTATACTTCTAACAATTTTGGCTATGTAACTAAGATTTAAGTTACTCTATGACTAAGAAACGGATGGGATTTTGGAATTATTTCTTCAGTAACTCCTATGCTAAGATTGTTAAATATGAGACTCATGGAATCCTTCAAAACAATCTAATGAGGTAGAAATAAGTGCAATTGTGGACCTAAATAGCTTGGCTGATCAGCTTTACTAATGCATATCTGGTGT
This sequence comes from Miniopterus natalensis, assembly GCF_054644295.1. Lineage (NCBI taxonomy): Eukaryota > Metazoa > Chordata > Mammalia > Chiroptera > Miniopteridae > Miniopterus > Miniopterus natalensis. Next base: position 21,369,348 of record NC_142086.1, on the reverse strand, counting down.
GTGTAAGAGAGCGGGTTTGTTTGATCCCAGCCTCTGTTCTTTTAACTCAGTTTCCATTGACCACTGTGGTATACGAATCCATATCATTTACAGCCTGTTTAAGCACTGAATTTGTAGAGAAGTTAAAACTGTGGGCCTGGGCCTCTGGGCTAGCTGAGAGCCTTGAGAAGATTGCTTCCCACTCAAAACATTTGATTCTGTGTCTATAAGTTGAGGGCAGGGTGCAGTGATCAATAATAATAATAATAATAATAATAATAATAATAGCTATTGTAAGGATTAAGTGAAGTAACTGATGGTTGATGAGAGCTCTTTCCATGCTGCCTGGTGCAGAGTAGGTCCTGACTTTGTGCGAGCTATCAGTATCAATGTCATTATTGTGTCCTTTACTTCCAGATTTGTTTATGTGAGATCATTTTCTATTTTAGGCGGGGTTTCCTAGAAGGCAAGCCTGAGACAGATTCACCTGCAAGTGATTAGGGCTTGAGGCAGGTAGAACAGGGAAGGGAAGAAGGTGAGCAGGGGCATGATCAGCTGAAGCTGCTCTTCCTGATCCTACAGAAAGCTCTGGAGTGCAAGTGGCTCTGCCAAAACTGTTCCACCTAAAGGTTATAGAGCTGAACTTTTATACGTTGCACTGGTCAGTCATTGGCTCTGGGCTGTGGAGGGAAGGCTGGGGGATGGGGATCATGTAAAATCTCAGGAACAAGCAGGAAGTCTCCTGAATAAGGTTGTCTCGGGCAGAAGGCAGCAGCAGCCAGGTAGCGCAGAACCAGAAAGAGGCCTGGGAGGAGACCTGGGGGACACCAGGCGTGGCCAGGACAGTCCTTTCTCCCCACCTCCGTAGTGAACTCTGTATGGAGAAGACACTTAGGAGGATTACAGGTACTTCTTAACCTCGGGGGATTAGAGCAATGAGTTTGCAAAAGGAGAAATTGAACACTGCTGGCTTGAAACCTGTTCCTTTAACAAAATAACCTGGTTTGTTGTGGTTATTGCATTTTTTACATGGTTGTTTTTTGTTTTTTCACATGAATCAGTGGTAGAGATGGCTTAGTTCTCTCCCTGGAACTAGAATATTTATCAAGAAGTGTTCATAGAAAGCACGGCCGGCTTGGCTCAGCGGCTGAGCTTTGACCTATGATCCAGGAGATCACGATTCGATTCCCGGTCAGGGCACAGGCCCAGGTTGCAGGCTCGATCCCCAGCGGGGAGCGTGCAGGAGGTGGCTGATCAATCACTCTCATCATTGATGTTTCTCTCTCTCTCTCTCTCTCCCTCTCCCTTCCTCTCTCAGAAAATCAGTAAAAAAAAAAATTAAAAAAAAAATTATTCATAGAAACATACAGATGAGACTACTATTTCCAGAAAATACCACAAAGGTGGTATCGCTGTGTTTCTCTAGCTCAGGGTACGTTGTCCCTCCCCCTTGTTAGCACCTCTCCTCTGGCCCCACTGACAGCCACTCTGATTCATTTGCTGTAGGGTGAGGCCTGGGTTTTAATTTGCTTTCAAAGCTCTGCAGCCAAGCTTGAGAACAACCAGATTGCAGTAAAAAATAGACAGTTGGAAAACTTCAAATTGTCTAACTCCTACAAAATGCAAGCAAAAAAAAATAAAATAAGCCTCATCTTGAAATTGTTGTATTGGAAAATGTCAAAAGGTATATAATGACTCTTTTTTATCATAATGGTAAGAAAAAAAAGAGTATGTCAGTATGCAACAAAGTGCTCATTTAAGATGATCCTGAAAATGTAGACATTTCATTACCTCTTCTACTCCCTCCAAAATAGGATTCCTGAGTTTAAAAGAATATTAGTTAAACCACTTGAGCAAACTGACACACTAACTTTGGCATGCTGATAATGTAGTTGAAATGGTAGATCAGGTATATATATATAAGCACAACCAAAGCAAAATTATAGTCCACAGTATATGTAAAACATTAAGCACTCATAACTAAATACAAATGCTTGAGAGAGACTCAAGCTGGTATTATTTAGTTGGTATAGTTAAACCAGCTCTAACATAATTCTAGTCAGACGAAAAGGCAGTAACATGCATGTCATAATATTTTCCTTTCTGTGGAATTAACATTAAAAGTTTCAAAAGCATATTTTAAAAAAATGAAAGCAAGTGAAACAGTTTTAATTACTTTATTGGCTATTAAAGGAATCGCAATGTTTTAATTAGTTTCTAAATAATCTGTAATTTTCCTCCAATGCACCCATCTGTCAACATTATCTCTTGTAATAGCTCCACTTATGAGAAATAAAATTATAGAATTATCAAAGATAAAAAATACATGTTACATGCCCTGTAATTATTTTTTTAAACATATTGAGCTCTAGCTTTTTCAGAGAATAATAGTGGGGATTGACAATACTAGAGAAGAAAAAAATGTTAAAACATAGAACCTTCCAAAATACATGGCCATCAATTTCTTAAAAGTTTAACGCTGATTGTCACTATAATTCTATGAAGATTACATTCAAAAATACTAGGTTTGTTTTTCCTGGACCAAAAAATAAAAATAAAAAAATAAAAAAAGAAGAGCTACTGCTAGATTTCTGCTGGCTTTTCTACGTTTGCCAGATAAGTGTCTCAATTGAAAGCTGTAACTGGGATTTATTGGGCTTGAAATATGAAGCATATCTTTCATGTTGGAATTTTAACTATCTTATTAAGCAACGGTAACGTCTATTCAGTACTTAGTCAAAACAAACCACAAAACAAGTATGTGAGGTACTTCGCCCTCTCTCAGGAACCACCACTAATGGAGATGGAGGAAGGAGATATTCTCACGTTCTCTAACTGCCTTATTTTTCTTTCCAGCAGTGTTTCCCATACTACTGCTTTCTCAGATTAGCAAACAGTAGGATTTATATAAGTATATATTTTACAGTAGCATCTTTTAGTGCACAAGACCTATATCAAAATATATGTGACAAAGTAGCCTATAATTGTCCTCAATAAAATGAAGAGAGTGGGCCCCAATTGTTTTGGGGGAATCCCAAAATTCATGTAGCATGTGTTAACTCAGTTTTCACAAATGTTTCCAAATACATTTTTCAAATCTTATAAAAGGGAAAATGTTTGTATGTTTCTGCAAAAATTCTTCATACTTTAGATGTTTGGAAAACATTCTTTTTTCTTGTCAGTTTTATTGTTATTTTTTATTTTATTTTATCATTTTTTAGCACACCAACTTTTTATTTTGAAAAATTGTAAACCTTCTGATTAGTTACAATAATAGTATGGGGTATATCCATGTGCTCTTCACCCATTCTTGTGTTTCTTAAATGAAATCTAGTCCTTTAAAAATATAATTTCACTTATAACTTTTCCTTTTTGATGTTTTACTCTGTGATGACAACAGTGTTAAATGACGTGAGGGTAAATGCACTTAAAATTTGGACTTATCAATCTGTTGAAAGAAAATGGACAACTAAGGAAACATCATAGAAACAACATAATATTAACAAATACAATAAAGAAAGAATTCTTGCCACATACTGAGATATGGACAGGACTGAATAAAAATGGATGTTCTGTTCAAAAAAGCCATGAGCAACCCTGGAATGATAAGTACAGAATTACACTCACCTTTGTGTGAATTAAAGAGTTTAACTATGACTGGCTATTTAATTGATCTGGTTGTAACACTGCTGTTACCTCCCTCAGGATATGCAGAATTGGATAAATGGAAATTCAGAGCTTTTATTAAATTTTAATTGTATTTTATTAAAGCCCAGAAAATAAGACATTTTTGTGGTTTTATTATTATCATGGTAATTTGCCAAGAGAAGGACTTTAATGGTTTAAATACTAATTTATTCAGAGATAGATTAAGCTCTACGGAAAAGAAAAATGGTTGCTCAGAGAGTTGGACATGCTGAGGACTAAAAGGTAACATTTGCTACAACAACCCATGCTGATCCTTCACAAAGGAAAGCAGCCCAAATAAGAAAAATCTGCATTTCATAAAAAGCCAAAGGAATACATAAAACCATAACAAAGACAAATACATATTCATTCATTTCTTCATTCAACAAATGTTTATTAATTGCCTGCTTTGTGTACCAGCAACTTTTTGTCATTGGTTATGCGAAGTCAAATTATACATGGTCCTGCCCTTGAGCGGATTAGCGAGGGCGGGGGGGGGGGGGGGGGGGGGGGGGGTGGGGGGGGGGGGGGGGTGGGGTGGTGAATCAACAGTAACACAGGGTAGTGCCCTGAGGGCTTGGTGTCCCATGGAATTCCTGAGTGACAAGTGGGAGTGAGGGGGAGAAGGGAAATTTCTCCAGAAACTCTCAGATTTACACTGAATTTTGAGGCAATAGGAAATAGTTAATGTAACGGGGATAAGGGAAGTCCAGGTGCAACATAATATAAAGCAGAGAAATAGCAGGAACTGAAGAAGTAGGAAAGGGCCAGATAACAAAAGGTCCTACTTGCCAGCAGAAGGAGTTTGAAATTTATCCTAAAATTTTCTAGGAGCCACAGGGAGGATTTTGGTTTACGTTGTTTTTTTTTCTTAAGTTGAGGTGAAATTTATATATAGTGAAATATACTCACTGGAGGCTTCTTAGTAGGTCAGAGAGATAGTGAGATTTGCACGTTAGAAAGATGACTTTGGCAGCAGCATGAAGAATAAGCCGTTTGCATCATCTTATACCAGGTGTCGCAGGGACATTTGTTGTTCACATATCTGTGTGCTCAGTTAGGCACGGCCATGTGACTAGTCCTGGCCTATGAGCTGGGCCAAAGGAGAAAAGGCCTCCTCAGCCTTCCTGCTCCCTTTGATGCAAGTGCGGAGCCCTGTGCCCTGTCCAGTACAGCCTCTGTCAGCTTGACTCCCTGAACGGCTGCGTGGAGCAGGACCCACTTACCTCTCCCTTCACCCTCCACGCGCACAACTAGATGGGTTACAACGTAAGTCAAAAAAATGTTGTTCTTGTAACATGGTCTGACCTAACATGAGGAATACTTTCTGATCTCTTCCTTTATCCCTTGAAAAGTTCAGTTCCTATCACTTTCTAACATTAGGTGTGTTGTACTCCTTGGCAATTGTAATACCTGTGTTGATGGCACTTCCAATATTCAGGCAGTTCTATGACTTAACCTTTGCTTGCCAAACTAATCTTGTCCCCTGCCCAACCTCAACCTTCACTCCCTTGGCTGTGCACTAGATTTGGGATCACCAGGGTTTCCATTTTGAGTATCTTCCTCTCTGGCTCTTATCTCCTGTCCTGCTAGCCAACTCCATATAATATCCCAACTTGTACTATTGTTCAACTTCATTGGGACTTACTTACAATTTACTAATCCAAATTTTCACAATGTCTCACCCCCTCCCCATGTCCTCACTTTCTTCTCTCTCTAGATCCTGAGGCCATCATTATGATTACTTCCTTACGAATTCCATGAACTCATTCGTCCCTTTTTGGTTTTTATTGCTACCCTGGAAAAACTTCAAATCTAGCTAAATTTAAGTCTGCCATCCTTCATATGAACCTGTGAAAATGAATGTGGCTGGGAAAAAACCCAGCCCAACATGCTGATTACTCTCTCTTTAAATTCATGACTTCTAAATATATTTCCTTGTGCAAGAATTCTCTTACAACTTTTGATGCGTATTTTAAACTCCCTCCTCTGTTCTTAAATCTCCGCCACCACATCACTCAATTCACTCATAGATGATCACCTTGCTTTCTATTTTTTTAGGAAAAATGATTTATCAGAAAAGACCTTTCTCTGACTACAACCATGTACCATCTATATGTCTGTCATATGCTCCGCCTTCCACCCTGTAACTGAGGAAGCCATCTGTAATCCTTTCCTACGCCAACTCCTCCACTTTTGCACTTGATATCAACCCTCCTTGCCTACTCATGAATATAGTTCTCCCAGTTCTCTGAAATAATCAAAAATTCCCTTTCTACTGAATCTTTCTTGCCAACACACACAGATACATCAACTTTCAATACTTTTTCTTGACCCTAGAATCCTTACAATTAATATCTCCACCTCTGCTTTCCTTGACAGAAAATCTCTGCAAAAATTAATCTATACTATGTCTAATTTCTCACTTCCCATTCTTTCTTGATTTGGTCCAGTTAGCTTTTACCCTATCACTCTGCTGAAACCTTTCTTGTTAATGTCTCCAATAATATTCATGTTGCTAAACACAACACAATTCCCAGGTTTCAGGTATTCTGACCACTTTCAATTTTCATATATTTTTTCTATAGCATAGATTGATTTTCTCAACTCTGGACTTTAAGAATCAATTTGTTTTCTTGTATGTTTGTTTGTTTTTTGACGCAGCACATAAAGAAATGGTTTTGTCTTTGTTTGTTTGTTTGCTTCCCCCATCTCTACAGTCAGCTTTTGCTGAATTGTTGAGTTTCCTAACATCTCTCCCTAATTCAGTGCTCGGTCCTTTTTTAGTTTATTGAAAAATAGAATTCAGAAACTCATGCAAATCACATCACTATTCTATTCAAAACCCTCCAATAGCTTCCTATCTTTCTTAGAGTAAAATCCTTAAAATGATCTATAAAGCCATGTGTTTTCTGGTCTCCAACATCTCTCTGATTTCATTCACTTCTCCCTCTTCACTCACTGTGCTCTAGCGATGGTGGTCTCCTGCTGACACAGTAACATGCCAGGAAAGCTCCCTCTTCAGGGCTTTCATACTTGCTAGTCCCCAAGATACCTGCAGGTCTGGTTCCTTCTCTGCCTTCAAATATCTGTTCAAACATTTCCTTCTAAGTGAGGTCATCCTGAACCACCCTAAGTAAACACTTTTATTCTCTTGGCAATATTGTGAGTTAGAAATTATTATTCCACATTAAAGTTGAAGTAAAAAGTTTATAAGATATCATCTCCGTATTTAAAAGGAGGAAACAAGGCTCACAGAGCAGTCACTATCAATAGGTTACTTTGTACCAAGGATTTTAAGCTCTTCACATATATTAACTCACTTAATTATCATAAAAACTTTATTATTATCCACAGATATCACATAAGATCTGTAATAACAGGGTCACTAACCTGCATAGATAGCTAAGGCAGCTTCTTTAAAGTAACACTTTCCTTTGTATTCTACAGGCTCTTAGCATCATGTTATCACTCATTCAAAAATCACATTATTGGTGATAAATAAGTGTGTAGGAATAGGTTATACATATTTTTTCAATTAAATGTATCCTTCTTTAATCCATACTAATTTGACTATAAATTTTTAAATAGTAAAATAGTGAAACCCAGTATAGTTATAAATTTTGAGTTGCTGGCATCTTCATATGTACTTTAGTCTATATTGTAAATGTTTATCACAACCCTGGCCTCCAGAACAGTCTGTTTCTTATGTCACTATAGTGTCCTGATAGAGTACTTTTAGAAATGTCAAAACATAACTTCTAGAAAACACTGAGTATTTCAGAATGTTGCACTATTTTCTATCTTTAGATATCTTTTGAAACTTTATTTGTGCATCTAGTTTATTATCACAACATCAGTGATGCCTAAAAAACAATAGTTGAGATTTCAGAAAACTATAAAATATTTAACACTAAAGAAATGCAAAGATCCTAAATAAAGGATTGGAGAATCTCTCTAACCTGATTATAGGGGTGGTTATATAACATAATTTTCATAAACAGTTAAATATGTATACACATATTAAAAATTTGTCTCACATTTACAATAATTTAAAATATCATTTGGCTGCTTAAATTACATTTTGCTTATAAATTATCTATTATGCTTTCCTATGCTACTTCCAATCATTTATAAAAACATAATTTTGTATAATGTGCAGGAAGTTGAGTTCATCATACTGCTCATCAAACCTCATCTCTTGCCCCATTTTCCCTTCATGCCTGATCTCTACTTTTCTTCTCATCACGCACTTGAAACCCATCCTATTGTGTTTGAGATGCCTTTAAATGGAATGTAATTTTATAAAATATATAGAACTATTTGTATATGTGCATTTTTAATTTTCCATATACAGGGTGGGGCAAAAGTAGGCTTACAGTTATGAGTACATGAAAACAGGTTTTTTCCTTGTATTATAATTGATTAATTTTTATATTATTTTCCCTAGGAACAACTGTAAAACTACTTTTGCCCCACCCCATATTTTGTGGTGTGTGGTTTTATTTGGGGGTGGGGGGAGGTGAGGGAAGAATTGTGGGTGGCAACCAGAAAGAAAAATGTTTCTCCCGGCAGGTCATCTCTAAAATGTTAAGTTTACTTAAGTCTCTGCTTTGAGAAGCTGTGTTGTACAGTGAACAAAACATGGATATTTCAATCAGATGTGGGTTCAAATAACATGACAATTATCAAATTGGTGTTTTTGAGCAACATATTTAATCTCTTTCTGAAACTGGAAACTGAGGATACAAAATACCTCAGAAGCTAACATATAGCAAGCATACATAGCAGAGTATTGGGTTATAAGCCTTGTTCTGTTTATCTTTTTCTTTTTACTCAACACTGAATTTAAGAGTAATTTTTTTTTTCATATGTACATCTAGTTGTTTCTAATTGGTGCACAGTATTTCATAAGTGTGTTTGCACATTTTACTCATCCACTCTTCCTGTAGCCTGTGGCTTCCTGCCCTTACAGAGAAAGCCACAATAGGTATCTGCCCACTTGTTCTCATAAGGGCCATGTGAGAATTTCTCTGCAACATGCATCCAAAACTGTGATCCCGGGGTCACAGGGCATCCTCCTATTTAATGTTATTCAGTACTGCCAGTTACTTCTAGAATTCCTTGGTCAATGTATATTCTTAACAATAACTCGTCTTTCACTTTTTCAATCTGCTCTTATCCACCCCTCCCCCATTTTTTATTTTTGCCTGGTCATCTCTATTTCTCCACATTTATATCTTATATCTTTATATGTATTTTATTTGGCATTTAATAACAGGATGCTAGAGATTTGGGTCAGATTATAATGTCTCTCTTACAATACAAGTAATAGAGAGTAAAAATAATCTGTGAGATAAATTTGTACTTTTACCTGTGGCTATTAATCATTTTATTTCCTTGTCTTATAGTTATTTGTTCATTTGTTTTAGATCCTGTAATTGTGAGCTTCTTAAAGACATGAGCTATGCCTCAGATTCCAACAGTCATCCACGTATTTATTTATTAAAAAATATTTATTAAGCCCTTCTCTCATGCCAGTATACAGAAATGAGTAAAACAGTTCCTATCCTAAGCAGCTCAAGTGAAGGGTAGAGAAAAGAATGGAAATAAATTACAAAGTGCAAATTGGTAACTGCTGTCATAGCAGTACATGAACATATAAATTCTGTTTTTGCTTCTCTGGCCTTGCTGCATGAGAAAGCAGAGCAAGCTACATGCTTTCCTTTCCTTTTCTTTCTCTTTACCCATCTTGTTTCTTCTTATTAACGAACAAATCCTAGGATAAGAAAACAAGCAAAACAATCTCTTAAGTGGGAGTCAGAATTGAACTCAAGAATGTCTTCTCTGAGCATATACCTAAACATTGACTCTGTAACCAAGTTAAGGGTTGGACAGATAATAATTAAATACTTCTTATGAGTGGTCCTGAGCATTAATCACCTATCCAATGGAAAGTGAAATTTCCCTTTGGATGTAACACGTTTGGCAGAGATGAACCTCCTGTGAATCACATCTTGCTTCTGATATGAGAGTTGGTCAACTAACAGGACCACCATAGTAAATGACTGTTTGTAAAGAGGGTATCTTAGATCTTAACTTCTTAACTTTTGAAACTTCTTGAAATTAATTCTTTTGGTAGAAACTAAGCAGAATCACATCATTTTTTTTTTTTTTTTTTTTTTAAAGGTCTCTATTTGTTTGCCTGCTATACCCCTTCTAAGCTGAAGAGCCCAGGAGGAAACAAAGAAGGGTGGGGATGGATATCACTAACCATTTTCTCTAATGAACTTGATAATGAGGTCTTTCCCCCCTTTTTTTCTTGTTCTCATTTTGATTGGCATATGTAGGTAGGATAAAGTGACTAGAAATGAGCTGTTGCAAATTCTGGCAGAGTAAGAAACAAGGGACTCAAAGAAGATAGAGGAAAATCATTGTTAGAGTTTTATCTTAGAAATTTCTTAGAGGAAGGAAATATTTGCCTTAGTACATTTCATTCATGTACTCAACACTCTCCAGTGACTTCATTCATTGAGTAAAGTTTAAAGTTTCTAGACTGTTCTACACACACTTACATAACCTGACCTCCTTCATATCTCTGACTTTATTCTCTTCTTACCTTTGCCTTTGTTATTTCAGCTATACTCTCACTCTTCTGAAAATAAGCCAGATATACTCTTGCCTCAGGGACTTTTATATGCTCTTCCCTCTGCTGAACAAGCCTTCTTCCCAATACCTACAGGACTTAGTCTCTTATGTAATTATGTTGTAATTATGTTTGTTTGTTTGTTTGCTTGCTTGCTTTTAATGTGACTCAGAGAAGGTAATAAACATACTGGGTTTTCCTAATCACTGTATTTAAAATAACTGCCTCATTTTTTGTTTTATTGTACTTATTTCTATCAACAAATGATACAAATTATTAGTTTGTTAATATCTCCTTGTACTGCAATGTGAGCTCGATGAGAGTGGGGATTTTTGTTTTGTTTTTAATATGTCTTTATTGATTTCAGAGAGAGGAAGGGGGAGAGAGAGAGAGAGAGAGAGAGAGAGAGAGATGAAACATCAATGATGAGAGAGTCATTGATGGGCTGCCTCTCGCACACCCCTGACTGGGAATCGAGCCCGCAACCCAGGCATGTCCCCTGACCAGGAACTGAACCTCGATCTCCTGGATCATAGGTCGAGGCTCAACTGCTGAGCAGGGGATGTTTTTCTTTTTGTTTTTGTTTTTTTACTATATGTCCAACAATACAACACTACCATGTTATTACATTTTTGCTAGGGAACCAGATGATTGAAAAGATTTGTATAAATTCAACATTCAAAATATAAAGAATAGTTTCTGACATGTAACTTTATAATTGAATTCAACTTATGCTTTACCCATATTAATGTGTTTTCTCTAAAATGAACATTATTGGATTATTTATCACATTGTGCTTATAGTGATGGAATCATACAATTTTACAGCTGGTACAGCATTTGAGATGATTCTTGTTATATTTAGACAAAAAGCATAAGATGCTTACTAATGATTTTCCATAGATTATTATACTTACATAATATGATGATACTTCAATCACAATTTTTAATTTTTTGCAGTTTTTCTTGATGTTAATCACATATTTTGTTCAAAGTCATGTAGGATTAAAAGGTGAAAAAACGGAGAAAAATCAAAGTTGTTTAAAATTTTCAAAAAATTTAAATTATTATTTTGAAAGTGGTGAGGTTCAGAACAGGCTACCCCAAATCATGGCAACTTGGCATACTGATTATTTTAAGCTGAAGCAACTTAATAAATGGCAGATGCAGGAAAGATTCTCTGACCTCTTCTCCCCTGAAGTAGGTCCTGAGACCCTCATGTGAGAAGCGCCCTCCCTCTACCCAGAGGGAAGGAGCATCTTGATCACCAAAGATGAAGGGAGGCCAAGAGGAACCTGAAGACCAGCACTGCTGCTTCCCCGCTTTCCCACCCTTAGCTCACACCTTGTGTGTTATATGTTTTCATGACTTTCTACCCTTCATCATACCTAGTGTAATAACACTCAGGCTCAACCATTTCTTCCAGTCTTGTTATGAAGGTTCCACATCACAGTAAACTTCTAGTAAATAAATTTATATGCTTTTCTTTAGTTCAGCTGTCTTTTGACTGTGAAATTTAGTGCTCCAGTCAGAAAAACTAGGAGGGTAGTAGAAAAAATGTTTTTCTTTCTGTAAAAGTATTAAGTTTCTCTTATCTTAAAGCGAAGTAAGTTGTTTTAGATAATTTTATTGAGAAATGACACAAAAGAAAGTATTTTGCTTTATATGTATGCATATAGCATATAACATATATCAATTTAATTAAATATATTAATAATATTTTATAATATATTTACAACCTATTTGTGATAATAATAAATTAAATATATACATATGTGTATATATAGTTATTTAGCTAAAAAGAAAAAGGTAGATGTTTTAAAATTGAGACTTGAATTTTTTTTTTTTAAATATATCTTTATTGATTTCAGAGAGGAAAGAAGGAGAGCGAGAAATAGAAACATCAATGATAAGAGAGTCATTGATTGGCTGCCTCCTGCACGCCCCCAACTGGGGATCGAGCCTGCAACGCGGGCATGTGCCCTGACCGGGAATCGAACCTCGATCACCTGGATCCTAGATCAATGCTCAACTGCTGAGCCACACCCGTGTGGCTTGAAATTTTTAACTGACATATATTTCAAGGTTTCATATTCACTTAGTACATATTTTTTTTATATAAACACATACTGATTATTTTTCCTCTGGCTATACATAATTCAATCATATTTTTTTTTAAGTTGGGAAGTTAATTGTGTTTTAGTCTTAAAATTTTTTTTTCCTTTTTATTGAATTTATTGCGGTGACACTAGTTAACAAAATTTATACAGATTTCAGGTATGCAATTTCACAGCATATCATCTTATTGTGTGTTTACTACCTCAACTCAAGTCTCCTTCATCACCATTTATCCCCCCATCCCCTCCTCCACCTCCCCCAGGCAATCACCACACTTTTGTACCTGTCCATGAGTCTTGTCTTTTTTCCTTTTTTTAAAAAAAGAATATTGTTGAAAGTATTACAGATGACCCCTTTTCCCCACTGACCCCCTCCACCCTGCACTTTCACCCCCCTAGGCTTTCACCACACTATCTTTTTTCTTTATTCACTTTTTTGCTCTATCTTTCCACTCCCCACCCCAACCCAGCCATCCAATTCCCCCCCCCACCCCGACAGCTGCCAGCCTGCTCTCTATAAGTCGGACCCTATTTTGCTTGTTACTTTTAGTCTTGGCTTTTAGTCTTGACTATGAAATACAGGCTCTGGATCAAAGGGCTTAAAATCTCATCATTCTAAAGCCACAAAGTGACAGAAAGGCTTTTCAATAGCTCTATAGAAACCACTTACATTGAGTAAATTATATGCCACAGTAAAACATTTTTCAGAAAGCTTTATACTACATAAAGGCCATGGGGATTCCATCAATTTGGTTTCCTCATTCAGGCAAATTCTGGAATATAATTTCTGTGCTGATGTTTTACATAAACCTCAGATTTTATTACACTATCGTATTTGAAGTGAAATGTAGATTATAGCCAAGCAATGAAGTATGGCATTCTAAGTCACAGCAATTATCCAGCCAACAAATAAAAACAAACACACAAAAAATTACTATTTGAAAATGTAAAACTCTAGGTTGAATCTGTCAGCTTATAGCCAGAGAAACTTTTTATGAAAGTATAGTTGATATACCATATTATGAGTTTCAGGTGTATAACATATTTATTCAACATTTATCTACCTTACAAAGTAATCACCATGATAAATCCAGTAACCATCTGTTACCATAATAAGTTATGACACTATTGACTATATTCTCTGTGTTGTATATTATGTTCCTGTGACTTATGTATTTTATAACTGAAAGTTTGTACCTCTTACTCGCTTTCCCATTTTTCACCCAGCACCTCACACCCTCCCCTCCGGCAACCATCAGCTTGTTCTTTGTACCTATGAGTGTGTTTCTTTTCTTTCTGCTTTGTTTTATTTGTTGTTCTATTTGTTTTTAGATTCCACATATAAGTAAAATGATGCAGAATTTGTCCTCTGTCTGACTTATTTTATTCAGCATAAACACTCTAGGTTGATTCATGTTGTTGCAAAAGGAAATGGCAAGATTTTCTTTTTTATGGCCAAAATATATATATCACATCTTTATGTACTCATCTGCCAATGGACACTGAGGTTGCTTTCATATTTTTGTATCTTGATTATTGCAATTGATGCTAAAATGAATATAGGGTGCCTATATCTTTTCAACTGAGTGTTTTCATTTCTTCAGATAGACATTCAGAAGTAAAAGTGCTCAGTCATATGGTAGTTCTATTTTTAGTTTTTTGAGAAGCCCCCCTAACATTCTTCATAGTGGGTGCTCCAGTTTTCAATCTCACTAGTAGTGCTCAAGGGTTACTTTTTCTCCATCTCCTTGCCAATACATGTTATTTGTTGACTTTAGATAATATCTCATTGTGGCTTTGATTTTCATTTCCCTACTGATTAAGGATGCTGGTCATCTTTTCATATGTCTGTTGCTCATCAGTATATCTTCTTTGGACATATGCCTATTCAGGTCCTCTGCATATTTTTTAATTGGATTTGTTTTTTAATAATGAGTTTTATGTATTGTTTATATATTTTGGAAATTAATTGCCAGAGGAATTTGAATTCCACTCAGACAGTTTATTGGCTACAATATGAAACACAAAATATCAGTTGTAATAAGAAATCAAAAAGTTTAAATCAAAACAGTTGGAACACAATAAGACAATTTTTAAATTAGACCTCATTTTACTGATATCATATTGAATATATACAGTTTTTAGCTTCATACAAAGAATAATGCAAGATGAAATATCTTGTTAAGAATGTTAGGAATGTTTATATTCTAATAGCCAGACTCTCACAGCATTCCACCACCAGTGACCCTGATCCACTTCTTATTTCTCATATAATGATCAGGCCGTAGCTCTACATCCATACACAGCTCTGTGGCATCCGCATTGGAAGGGTAGGAATTCTAGCTCTTCCACGAATGACAATAGTCAATGCGGGAAGGAATGGGGAATCTTCAAAACAGTAAACATATGTAAAAATCTCCTTCTCCTGCTTCCCAACAGCTGTCAGTCACAGGCTGTCCACAACAAGGCACCTCTGAGAACAAATGTTAGCCATCTCTTCCCGTTTGTCATCTTCATAGAGGATTCACAGCAGGCAGAATAGGAAGATGGCTGGCTGGGAAATCCAAGTGTGGGGCACATATGACAATAAGAGTGGCGTAAACAAATGAACAAAGATGGCAGGCACTTTGCATCGGCTGCCTGTTTAGCACACGTGACTCCAGTGGCTAGGAGATCAATGGGCATCCCAAGAGAATTAACAACCAGCTTGTCACCAAACCCCAGGTTTGGGTAAGGCATGTGCTCTTTGCTTTGCATTGTCAAAAACATCCAAGAGCTGGGTGTTGTGCTCCACAGATAAAGACAATGTCTTGTTCGTCTTCCTTTTCACAAACAGGATGACAGAACTATTTGTTCTCTTGCTTAAAACACACTTTTTTTGTTGTTTTTGTTTACCCCTAAGTGCTTGATTGACAAAACCCTGGGAGATGTCATAGTCTCTGCAGCAATCATTGTGCTATCCTTGAGCAGCAGAGATGCCAGGAAGACTCTCCCAGGTGTTTTGTCAATAAACCAGGATGGCCTCTTGTGGGGCCCACTTGTCCAATGCTTTAACATCCATTGATGTCTATTTTAAGAGCAGATAAGAAAGAAGACATTAAATGATCCGGGGGGCGGGGGGAAGAGGGAAACTAAGTTCATTAAGGGCCTCCCTATGAAAGCAGCATGTGCGGAATGTCAATTTAATACTAGAATTGACAGCGCTCCTCTGGTGTCACTCTGCCACAATAGCTTCTTTGACAATTTATAAAATGGATTCTTTGTAGATGTCAGTGAGTGGCACTACATACATTTGTGAATGCCTTGCATAACTAACATTCTCCCTTATGCCGCATTTCCAGGATCTGTCCCAAGAATCTTTTCAAACTGACCGGGGAACTGGTGTATGAAGACCCAGTGTACCTACCCTATCCCAAATACAGTGCATAATGTTGGAAACTCATCAGTGCTAGGTCATAAATCAGAATATTAACTAGTTTGGAAAATATTCATTGGCTAGAAGATATTTTTGAATTATGATATTCTACCAACACTAACACAAAATGCATCTAACACTTATTAACTTTGTGATGAGCTAAGTATAAGCTGATTTCATAATTCCATGATAAATTTGGCCTTTCAATGTATATATGGATCATTCTCATGAATTGAGTAAATCAATTATGTGTACAAGCAGAGATGAGAATCTTTAAAACCTTGAATGGCACTGAGCAGAAAAACTAAAGTACAATGTAGAAACAAACAAAAATTTCTCAGCACTAAAGTTGTACATTATATTACTTAGATTATTCTTTTGTTGTTTAAACTTATTTTTTTCTGGCCTATTATAATTAGGAAAATAAAATAAAAACAGTTTAAAATGGATTTTCCAAATGTCCAAGGTAATGTCCTATTTAAACTTTAGTCATTTGTTCTATGTAATGGAAAAGTATTTAATTTTCTCATTTTAGCAGTGTTATCACAAGTTGTTATTTATAAATGAGCACATAAACACAAAGCATTTGCATAAAGATAGCAATATATGTTTCATTTATTATAGTCATGAAAAATTGATTTGATCAGATCAATTACAGTTGTTTTTCACTGTGCTAAAGCTAAACTTACAGAATATGTAAATTATATTTTCATGATAAGAATATTGAGCACTGTTATTTTTAGTTGCAGATGACAAGGAAACATGTATATTATTTTTTCCCCCCAAAGAAATATTCATGGGCTCATCGATCCTTTTAAGCATATTTGACTTTCTCGAAGAATAATTTTACAGCATCTCAAATTGCTGTTATTTTAATATCTTAAAATAACAAGATATGAATTTTATCTATAAATAATAGATACAAATTAGAAAATATTGAGCTAGCTTATTTTATAACTACATTATTTTTGTGCTAAAATTATTTATCTAATCTGCCTATTCACTTTAGTCAGTAATATTCAACATTTCACTATGTGTAGGGTTAATTTTAATTTTGTGTGGAAAGAAGGGAAGCATAAAGTAATTTTACTGTTTATTTATAAAGTCCTGAAGCTGAAAGGAAAGATAAAGCTTCATGAACCTAACTTTATTATCTTTGAGGAAACTGAAGCCACAAAATTAACTAACTTTCTGAATTTTGGACAAAATTTCTGTGAGTAATCATAATACAGAACATGTTGATCAGATATTGTCAAATAATTTAAAGTATTTTTTTAAAATAACCACATAGAAAGGAAGCTCAAATTCTTTAACTGCAAAACATTCCCATTATACATTATTGATTTGCCCTATACATGTGGACTATTGGGCAGTGTGCAACAAAATGGACATATACAAACCTGTTGTATGAAAATATTCAATGTACATCAAATGTAACACAGTTAACTAACCATTATTTACTCTATTCTCAATACTGATTTGTCATAACAGTTAACTAAACTGATTAAAATAAAGTATTACCTTAAGGGAATATGAAGAATTAAGAACATATTTCATTTATAATTAATATATGATATTAAAAAATAAGCCTATGGAATGGGAGAAAATGTCTTCAAATCATATATCTGATAAGGAGTTAAAATTCAAAATATGAAGCTCATACAACTCAAGAACAAAGAAAAAATGATATTTGAAGACAATAGGGGCTAATTGTCTATACTATTGAGTGATTACACTTTTGAGAAATTGAATTTTGATTACCTAATATATTTGTGTGTTTATAAAGCTCTGTATGAAGACTGTGCTTGCTCCACAATTATATTAGTGAGCACATTAAGACCAATAACCACACATTATGTCCTTTGTACATTGCTTTACTTAATTTTACTAGATTATGTCTAAATGTTAAATTAATAATAAAATTAAAAGTAATTACTGGAACATGCTTATAATCTTAGGAGAAGTGACATAGCTTACAAATATTTTCATACATAGAAATAGGAATCGGTCACTGTTAGTGGTTATACTTATAACACACCTTTATTAGCTTAGCAGACTAGATTTTTAGAAGCAAGAAACAAAAACTGATTCTAGTTGATTTTAACTAAAAAATAAAAACTTTATTGAGAGGGCATGGAGTGGCTCCAAAAATCTCAGAGAAGCCACAGAACAGGGCTGAAAATGACATCCACCCATCATTCAGACACTGTTGATGACCTGAGTCCCTGCCACTCACAGTGCCTCCCTCACCAACTGCAGACTCTGGTGCTCAGCCTGCTGCTATTACTGACTTTGGAAAGTGGATGTAGCTACGGCCACAGCCACCTCTGCTCTTCATCACCAAGCAGGACCCTGTGTGACCCCACATCTCTTTGCTGTTGTTTCAAGTTTAAAGTCTGGGAGAGAGGCATCTGATTGGCAAGATCTAAATCATGTGTCTGTATCTTCACCATAAGAGCCTGGCAATGACACTTTTTGATGTCCTCAAAGTCTACTGTGGAGAATGAATATTCCATTTCTAAAAGTGGTTCAGAAGATGGGCAACCAATAAATTAACATAGGTCTATTATCAGTGTGAAACAAAAAATCCAATATTATGGAATAAAAGTATTCTTGGAAAAATTATGAATGACTTCATCTCAGAAAATATTTAATAACACTGATATTGATTAGCCATGCCCCAAATTAAAAGTGATTCTCCTACATGGCGGCATGCTCTCAAGTAATTTACTACCAGCTTGTATTAAATAGGATTCGGAGAAGTGTGCCATATTTATTGGAGTTAGTAGGAAATAAAAATCCTATTTGGTCACACATAGCCTCATACTAAAATCTTACAATTCACTTGAAAAATACTCTCTTTAGAAAAATAGAAGCTTTGAGTTTATATGTTTTTGATGGATAGATATAGTGCATTCTACATTCTCCTTACACAAGTTTCTACAGTATTTGAATTTTTGGCAGAATTCTACAATTTTAGTAGAATTCTTTTTGAAGCTGTCACATATAAGGTGAGCAACTGATCATGTTTTAATCCATGACTGTGGAATAGTACAATCAAACTTGTTTTCTGTAATGTTGGTACAGTCTATACATTCCTTTTTAACCCCCTTTTATAAATCATGTTTGACCCCCTCACCCCCCCAAAAAATAGCAAGGCAAATTTTACAAGATCCTTGCTCACAGAGATTAGTGCAGAAACTCTGACTGCCATTCTGTTAGACAGCATCACTGTATCTAGTAATATCTAAATGGTAAAATTATGATAAAAATAAATATGTGACGATCTCTTTATGAAAAAAAGTATACATGAATGCTGCAAAGATTTTTGACTGCATTATTGGAAACCAGAAAGTACATGGGGTGAAGGAGCCTAGATCATTTACTCTTTCATTCAAAAAACATTTATTGAGTGACTATATGTGCCCTAGGCATTTGGTATACATGAGGAAGCAAAACAGATTGTCCTCCAAAAAACAAAACAGAAAGCTGCTCTGTTGGAGCTTACAATCCACTAGAACAAAGCAGATTATAAAAAACAGTAAATATTTGTAAATAGTATAGAGTAATAAATGTTAAAAATAAAAAAGAATAGGGAAGAGAGCATTGAGAGTGCCAGGAACTCACAGTGGTGTGGGGTGAGGTAGCAATTTTAAACAGAATTATTTAGCATCATGGAGAAGGTAACATTTGAACAAGGGTTTTGAGGAGGAGATAAGACTATTCACCACGCCAGTGTCTTAGGTAAGAGCATCCCAGGCAGAGAAAAGAGCCAGTGTAAAGGCAGGATGATGCCTGTTGTGTTTAAGGAATGACAAGAAAGCCAACATGGCTGGAGTGTAGTGAACAAAAGAGAGGAGAGTAGTAAGAGGTGAGGTAGAGGGGTAAGGGGGCCAGATCCTCAGGGGATTTCAAAGATCAGTGTATACGGATGACAGGCCATCTCTGAGCGACATGGGAGCCACTGGAAGATGTGCAGCAGAGGACTGTTTTAAAAGGATCTCTAGAATTATAAAATTGAATTAAAGTGTAGAAGAATAAGGGTAGATCCCTTAGATCTTTTAGGAAGCCGTTGTCTTCATTTAGCTGAGTTGATTTTTAATGTGCTTCTTTGTGTCCTTTGTAGGGTCACCTGCTGTGGTAATAGAGTGAACATTAGAGCCCCAAACTAGAATATGGCCCCTGGATTCCAAATGGTCTCTACTACATAATAGCTTGGACCTAACATTTAAAATCACTAAACCTCTTCATTCTCATCTGTAAAATAAATACATGTGAAGTTTGTACATAATATGATACATGTAAGAGCATGATAAATACAAGTTAGCTATCACTATTAGTAGAAATGTGTTGCTGGTGAGGCTAGACCACTTTACAAATTCCATTAAGAGATTATAGTGGTTCCAATAAGAGGAATGCTCCCTGTGGATGCAGGCAGAGGGCAGAAGAGAGTCTAGGTGTGGCTTAAAACTGTGATTTTATATTTTCAAAATACATATTTTGGAAATTCAACTTTAGAAAAATTAAGGCTTTAAAATCGTTTTGTGGTCGTTGGGGGCATGTTTTATAAATAAAGGCAGGGGAGGTGGAGATGGAATTTGGCCTGTCAATGTCTTTGAAGGCAATAGGAGCATGAGAATTTTATAATCATAAAGAGGCATAACAGATATTAGATTGAGAAAACTGGTTAAGTTTTCTTTGAAATCTTATGTCAGTAAGAATAATATAAAACTAATATGGTATAAGCTATGATCTAATTATTTATGGCACATTACATTTCAAAGTTCTTGTAGCAATGTAGATACATAGTCTTGGAATCTAGGACATGAACAAATAACCAGAGTTAAGTTTACACAATGTTGAAGAAAGTGTTCTGACCTACCTTTAGGATATTCTCATGGTGGAGACAGACATGCCAAGTTACCAAATGGACTGATATTACATATTAAGATAAAACATTTCAATTTTGTTTTATGTGTACTTCAGAGATCAACAGATACAGATTTAGATTAACTGGTATGTGCTCCTGGCAATTCAACATACAAATGTAAATGTTTCAAATACTTAAGTTGTCATCATGATCACAAGTCTGGATTTTAATAAATTTTCCTCTGATAAAAGATCTCTATAAAGTATACTAAGTCCATGATGAGCTCAGTGAATTGCCCATTACAAGGCATTTAAATCAGTTTTAATGTCAAGCTCTTACAAAGCTCATTCTCATTCAACTCTTGATTAAGTCTGAATGGCTGCCTTGGTTATTTGTAAAAAGTCAGCCATCACCAATATTTAATGCTGATGTTGATAACTCAGGCATTCCTGGATACTCTGGGTTCAACATCTTTGGACTGTGATTTTCTCCATGTGTGGAATTAGACCAGAAAAACCTCAAGGGGTCTTGTCTTTGAAAGAGACTCTGCTATGTTCACTAAAAGAGCTTTTTCTTATTCATTAGATCCCCCTTCCAAATATTCTGTTAGTTAGAGATAAGAAACCTCCTCAGTGTGCATTAATTCACTGGCATCCTAATTTATAAATGAGTGTCCTGTTAATTTACTTACCATGATATAATGCCCCAAAGTAGGCACACTTTAGCTGAATTAAAACAAAATTAAGTTTTTGCAACAGGAAGGGCAAGCATACTAATGAAATAACTGAACTCTCTTTCAATCGAGGCTATGGAGCATGTGATAGTATTTCTAATTTTTTTAAAAAGAATATTGTATTAAATGATAGTTTTCCTAATCCATATAAATTTGCCAGGAGCCATAGGTTATTCCACATATTTTTGAATTTTATCAGTGTAAGGAGTAAGTAAAAGGAGTGTAAGTGGTTTTCGATGTCTTGGAACAAACCATTTTATGTTTGTTTATATTGTTGAGAATGTGTCATGTGAAATATTAAGCTCACTTCATCATAGTTTCAAAGAAGGTTCAAAATGGATCAGGAACTGTACACAGCCATGAGCCTGCCAAGTCAAGCACATATGAAGATAGAAAATCCTCCATAAATATGATATAAAACATTAACTATAAATACAACTGTGGCTCCCATTTCATTGATAATTTCCAATATTCTTCTCAAGTGTTATACAAGTATAATTCATCAACATTTACAACAGAAAAGATAGATGACAAATAAACCTTTTTTATCAAAATCTTCACATGAGAGGCACTGCCTCACTAGAATTTAAATCAGCAGTTCATTATATTAGAGAAGGCAAATTTAATCAAATAAGCTGACCAAGTAGCCAGCCATACTACTCCACATATCTTTATACCATATTATTGTGAGAGATGATGAAAGATGTCAGAATCCTTACTTATTTAATAAAATACATTCATCCAGTTCGATGAAAGAAAAAATAACAATTCAACAATGTTAGTCATCAAATAACTAAAATGCTTACTTAGCAATTTTTTTGTTGTTGTTCTCAGAGAATCCATGAGATAAAATTGCCCATAAAAGCACAACTTCAGCATAGGATAGTATTAAAAATTCAGTCAAAACAAGTGATTAAAATAATAGTTTGAATCAATGATAATGGTTTGTTGCCTTATTGTGGTGTTTTTCTACATATCTACTATATAAACACTTTCCATACTGTTTTTCTGACGCAATCTGTGGATTTCATTCCAAACAATAAGTTGCAACTTTGAACATTACAGTTTCAAGTCAATAAAGTCAGAGGTTTGAAAAATGATGGTATATTAGTGTTTTGGTTGTTATTGCTGCTGTAACCAATTACCACAAAAGTATGGTTTAAAACAAAACATTTATCATCTTTAAATTTTGTTGTTCAGAAGTTCTCCAAAGGTCTCTCTGTGCTGAAGTCAAGGTGTGGGCAGGGGTATGTTCTTAGAGGCTCTAAGGAAGATTCCATTTCCTTCTTTTCCCCAGAGCCTATAGCCCACATGCATGCCTGAGCTCACTGCCCCTTTCCTCATCTTAAACGCCAGGAACTTCATATTTTTCGGACCCTCCTTCAGTTGTTACATCTCTGTCTCTGATCCAGCCTAGAAAGGTTCTCTGCTTTTAAGGGCCCCTGATTAGACTGGGCCAACCAGGATGATTCAGAAGGTCATTCCTATCTTAAGACACCAAGTCCTTTTGCCATGTAAAGGAGCATACCCACAGGTTCCGGCGGTTAGGGGTGGACATCCTTGGGGGGTCATTAATTTGGCTCCTACACAACAGAGAGGCAGCACAAGATTAAAGCAATTAGACGGCAGTCACTGTGGTTGGCATCTTTGCTCCAGTTCCTCTCAGCATTATTGACTGGGTCTTCACTTTGATGTTTGTTCAGTTTATTTAGAAATTTAAAACTGATCTGAGTCAGAAATCTGGAATCTGCCTCAAGGTAGGAAATAACCTGTTGCCTTTTAGTTCTACAAAACATTTGCAGAAATATCTGGTTTGTTCTGTACAGCCAGCAGTTTGGAAGATGTTCTTCAAAATGCTTGATAAATGTTCCAATTAAGAGGATTCAGAAAATAGTATTTTCACTTAGAAAAACCTTTAACTTTGTAGTTGGACAAGCCACTCATTTTCTTTTGAAACAACTTAAAATTTTCATATTGTATGGTAAGCATATTGAAAAGAGTAGTGACCCTAGAGTAAATGACACCTAGTTGTGTTGTTGTTATATATTTTCTAAACTTGACCAATTTACTAGATCTCTCTCATGCTTGTTTTTTCATTTATACGTATTCTTACCATATCTTGTCAGGTAAATTTGAGGGTAAAATATACTGATGTTAGATCTATAAGCAATAAAATGCTATACAAATGTTATTATTTATTCTCCTAGTTCACACTTGAATACAGTATTATCTTCATTTTCATTAGAATGGCAAATCACAGGCACGTGCATGCACAGAAAAGACAAGTGACTTGGTTTATAAGGTGGTTCAAGAAACAGTTCTAGAGCTTCCACATTTGTTGTCTCTCCCTCTGCTGTTTTCTTTACATGGAACCATTTTAAAAAAAAATATTCCAGATCCTCTCAAGATAGGGCTTAGGTCTGTGGCAGTACCAGGAATTAAATGGCCTTAGGGCAGCATAAATTCAATTTCTGGGACCCTTGGGGTTGGTAAACTAAGGTCCTCATTCCATTTTCACTTTAAAAGAACTGTTTCAAAATAAAGTATCTCACAGCAAATTGCAGACACTCAAAGAGGTAGGCCTGTATCAAAACAGTGACTTGTCTTTATAATTTGCTCTAAGCAGGGAGGTGTAGGGAAGTGGGGCTAGCAAGCCATTCAAAGTGTCTTTGTGTTTTCATGGATTTTGCTAATCTGTGCTCACTTTGGTTAATATTTTTATTGTCAAAGTAATTTCTAGTAAGGCTTTTGTGTAGAAGAAATACAACTGAAATTTTGATAAATTCTAAAAGAAATGCCATGCAGTTGGATTTTTATAGCACCTTTCCTTTGAGGCTCGGGGCACCTGCTCCATTTCAGCTTCATTTGATCTACCCCACAGAAGCACATGATACTTTCCAAGAGATCCCCCTGCCAGGGGGCTCACAATAAATTCCTCCTCAGCCAGACAAGTTGGCCTTTATTTTTTGTATTGCTCTGGGCATCTCACATGACATTCCCAAATAAGGTATTGTACTACAAGCCTGCTATGATTGCTAGTAATGACTTAACTGCAAAGGAATTATAACAGTATGAATAACAGTGGTTTGCACTGTGAATGTCCTAGCTACTCCAAAAATGCCAGAGCAACAAATATAAAATGCTTCTCATTTGCCAGTTTGAAAGGAGTAAAAGTCAGAAGACTACAACTGCTGCTAATCTGTAAACACTGATTGTTCATTCAACAGCAGGAAGCAAAACAAATGCAAAACAAGCCATGGCATTAGCCATTGCGCTGGTGCATTAGGGGGTTGAAAATAAAATAAAAATTATATTCAAATACAAGACTACTAGGCAGAAAAAGGATTTTGCCCGCAAACTTGTTAAATAGAAACTTCGTGTGTATTTTGACTCTGGTTTTTAGAATGATCACATTAACATTGTTAAGCAGCTTGTCTTTTCCCACATGTTCATATCTGACATTATAGATCAATGGCCTAGAAGTACAAAATTCAATCTATGTTCTTAATTATATTGTTATATCTCTTGTTTACTTCCAGAAAGAATTTGAGTTAATTTACAAAATTAATATGGCATCATTTTAAAAAGTATAGAAAACTCGTTTAAAAGACCAAATATTAAATAACATTATTTCTTGAATGGCATGTGAGTATAATTAAGAATTAAAGACTTTACCCACTCAAGGTTCAATAAATATTCCTATAACATATGTACACTTCCAATGGTAATTTATTTATTGAATTCATTTTTAAGCTATAGAAGTGTAGTCTATAGTCTAAAGATTATAGATTAGATGCAAACTTTGTATAGAATTATAAATTAGGGCAGTGAATTTAACAGACATTTACTTTGTAAGATGGAAAACTGAAAAAGACTTCCCAGTCTAAAGAATAAATGTATTCTTCTTAGTTTCTAAAACTTTTAAGTTGATAATACTATCAAATACAGGACTTTTCATGCTGTAATGAGTAATCTTTAATACATAACTGTGAATGAATGCTGCATTCCATTAATAAAAGGCAAACATATCTTTCTCTGCCAGCTTATTTTTAAGCATTTTGGGCTCTAAAATAGAACAGATTTGTGGACTCCCTAAAATATTTCATAAATCCACCTACTCAAACATTCCTTACGCAGGTACCCTTTTCACCAGAAATAATTTCAATCTGATTTAATTGTTTCCTTTCATGACCTCATGGGGGTGTTCACTTGTCTAAACATCTATACTACTTCTCCTATACCCTGCACCTCAACCCCAGCATTAAGTGCTGGGGAATGAGATAAATGAAAGCAGGAAGGTATCTCCAAATGTTATGAGTATCTCCCACAATCGCAGCTTCCCATAGAGATTTATTGGTACCTTGTCTATCAGATGAGCTCAGATTTACTCCGTCAGCAGTTAGAACCATATTTCACCCACTCCTCTTGCTCTCTAGGTTTGAACACTTGGTTGCTCCCCCATGGGACAAGCAATGGCTTACAACTGGGATTCTTGAATGATTGCCAGAAAGGAATTGACTCTGAGAACTGCCATTTTCCAGGTTCCCATAACGTGCAGTAAACCCAATTATCCAAGCTGGGAATGAGAGACTGGCCTGATATGAGCATTAGAGTAAAGATGTAGATGATAGTCATAACTAATTACATAGTTATCTTCTAGCAGGTGGGGTTAGAAGGATCTATCATAGCCCATTCTGATATTCTTTTGAGAGAATTAATACTAATATTCATATAACAGCCCTAGGTCACTAAAATCAAAAAAGGCTATGCCATAAAATATACCACTCGATATCATGTGTTAGTTGCAAAATATTTCCTAAGTACCTTTCTCATTTTTAAAACTAGGTCAGGGTTGACAGACTATGGACAGCAAGCCAAATGAGGCTTGCTATCTGTCCTTTGTAGGCCCACAGGCTACAAAATTATTTTTAAGTCATTGAAAACAATCAAAAAGAATAATATATTATGGCATGTGGAAATTATATGAAATTCAAGTTTTAGTTTCTATAAATAAATAAGCATTGGAACCCAGCCACACCCATTTGTTTGTTGCTCTTGACTGTTTTCATGCTACAGCTACAGAGTTGAGTAGCTGCAGCAGAGACCGTATGGCCCACAAAGCCTCAAATAATTACTATCTGGTCCTTTACAAAAAAGAAAAAAGTTTGCCTGGACAGAGTGGTTGCACATTGAGCAAATGTTTGGTATAATTATTCTACTTACTCTACTTTCATTCTTCATATAGAGAGAATTTAAACATATTATTGAAGAGAGAATGAAAAAAAAGGGAACATACACACAAAACCACAATAGAAAATAAAGAAAACAGAACACAAAAGACAAGGAAATGAGAACAGTACTAATTTATCTTATAAAATTATCATGTGCTGTGTGAGAAGGACATGTTGTGATTTGTGAATTTTTTCTTTAATGTTTACAACAATTCTTTGTGCTGGTTTTATTTACTATCTTGAGTTAAAAAGACAATGGGAAGGATATGGTGTCACAGGAACGTAGATAACAAATCTATGAAGGAGTGAATAGAAAACTGGAAATGATTAAGAATAGATATCGCAACACAGACATGGCTAGAGACATTTTAAAAGATAATTTTAGTAAAATGGAGGGGGATTGAAACCTGCTTGGAGTGGTTTGAAGAGGGGACTATAGGTGTGAGAATAAATATAGAAAAATCTGAGTTGTTTTACAGAAAGTTAGCAGAGAAAATGAACAGAAATGGTTGACTGGCAGGAAATTTTAGTGTTTTTTTTTTAAGATGGAGTGATATTAAGGCTTTGTTATTATTTGTTTTGCTGTTGGGAGTAATTTAGGAGTGAAAAACAAAACTTGATGCAGAAAAAAGGGGGGGCTACTTGGATATATAATTGTAAAAACCAAAGCCAATAGGTGGGCAAGAACAAATGGGAACCTTCAGACTATTCATATGAAGAAACTGGCCTTAGATAATAGCAAATACACTCTCTTTGTAGTAGAAGGAAACTCTATGTGTGTACAGACACAGATAAATGAGCGAATTTGGTTTCAGGAAGATAAGATCCCCTCTTATGATAATAAATTATTGTTAATGACATTTGATATAATATCTTCAGTGTAGGGTGAGAGAGAGAGTAGTGTGTTTGGAGACAGAAGAAAAGATGTGTAGTAATAATTTAAGAGCTTGGGGAAGTGTAGTAGAATTGTTATGTGTGCTGAGTCCCCATTTGAGATTTGTAAACATTAAAGTGAGATCAGTCCACACAGTGGAGGAATTTTTTCTCTCTCCAGCCATATATAGCTGCTGAGGAGAGGGGATGGTGAATGGTCAGTGAGAGGCTGGCTGAACCACAGCAGGTCTGCAGCAAGCAGGCCAGAGGGATGGGAGGAGAGGGCAACCCCGAGGCCTGGGCCCTAGTGCTGCTCAGCCATCCGAGGGACCTCAGGAGTCTCAGTTGGGTAAAGAGCAGTGAGGACGGGTGTGTGGAGGAAGGTAAAGGAAAAGGCGGATTTGTGAATGGAAAGGTAGAGTGAGCACTGGAGGCCTAGGACAGGTGGGCACTGCACTGGAGCTCCATCACTTTAGCATCTGAACAAAAGATAGAATGTGGTAGTTAAAACGGGCTATTTAAGATGCAGAATTCTGAGGTGAGGCTGGTAGAGGTGAAGACAAGATCTAGGAAGGAATAAGTTAGAAGTTGGAGAGATCAAAGTTTTTGGATGGACCAGCTTGGAGTTCTCAAGCATAACTGGAGTAGCGCAGGAGAGCTCAGGGAGCCAGGTTCTAAGGACAGGAGGGAAGGGGGGCTTGCTGGGCATTTTCTTTTGGAATGTTAAAGGGTGAGAGATTCTTTACATCTTAATAGAGCGCCTTTCCAGAAATTTCAAGTTAAAGACCTAGTTTTTAGGGATGACAACATTCTGTTTTTCACACCACTAAACAGCACACGTGAACTAGTAATGTGGAGTGGGAGTGACTTTGTGTATGATATCAAAATACTTTTGATAAAACTTGAAAAATTTTGGCACATATATACATTTATGGATCTTTCCACTAGCTTTGGTCTATTTCATGAAAGAGTATTTCTCAGAGGTAATCTGGCATTTGCATGTTATTTGGAAAATTGCTTTTCTAATTTATAACACAAGTTCAAGCAGTAATGTTAAAAAAGGAGTACAGTCTAGAATACAAAGTTCTCCTAAATGGATATTTTTAAAAAGTACGCAGTAAGTTAAGAAATAGCTCTACAATACAGTTGATTTAGTTATATCAAGAAACTTGAGAAATCAGATTAGAACACATCTTACATTGAAGAATAAGTTCCAATCACTTAATAGTTTCTTCTTTGGTCTAAAAAATATATAGCAGAGTAGTACACAGGTAGGCCCAGGGAGAAAGCTAGGAGTGATATGAAAATGTATATTATGAAGGCTCAAATATGCCGAACTGTGTTGCATATGTGTTATATAGCATTCCCTCTGCAAAGGAATGTAGAAGGCATGTGTGGAGCATATTCAGAAGGAAATTCCACTTCCTGATTGACATAAATATTGATTTGACTTATAATGTATTGCTGTAATCATTGACAGTTGATTGACTTTTTAAACAACCAATGAAGAAACTTACATGGTTCTTTTAAAAAGTACAGCTTATTTTAAAATAATAACGTATTCTTAAAGTCCTAATAAATGGAGCCTTTCTGTAGGTAACCAGACTGTTAAATCATAAAACTCTAAGCGCTAAGTGTGCCATCTATTGGTGAAACAAGCACAGTAGGAATACCAGAAAAGTCCAGGCTAAGGGCAAGTTACACAGGCATCTTTTCATATGTCGCATAAAATGACACTTCATTTTGCCAAAATATCCTGATTACCCACAGAAAAAGTGGGCTCATTGCACCTGTGTCATTAACATGGTAACAGAAAGGATATCAGATCAGAAGTCAGGACGTCATGGACCTTGTCCCAGCTTTCTATAATGTGCAGTGTCACCTTGCATGTCGTTTCACTTTCCTAGGTCCCACTTTTCTTCTATATAAAAATAAATTGTGAGAGAGATAGCAGTGATCCATCAGTTTCTTTAAATTCTCTTTTACAAATTTTACAGCCTCCATATATGAGTACCATTGTTCCATTTAAGAGAGTTTAGCCTATTTTTAATTTTACTCTTGGAGACGTGCATTTCCTCTAATATAAACTGTAGAAGCCATTGCACATAAAGTCTTACTTCTAGGGGCATAAAAATTACTCAATACATTATAATTGAATTCATAAATGAGTAGGTAAACCACAAAATCTTTTTAAAAAATTTATAATTCTATACATCCTTAAGCTGTGTAATCATTAACTTTGATTAACCTGTGGCACAGGGTTTACTGATTCGTCATGTTTAAAGCTTTCTTTTTTAGAAGAAGATGTTAAAGTGGAAATTAAGAATTTTTTAAATTAAAGAAAATGTAGAATCATTTGTTTAAATTTTTATTTAAAGAAATTAAAGTGGTGAGAAGTATTTCTGGGTTTCATTGTCATTTTGTTTGTTTTTAAGTGGCATAAAAGTTTAGATTTATCTTTGAACAACATTGTAAACAAAATGTGTTACCATTTCCCGAATCCACTCTAAAATTAATCTCTCTAAAAAGTGATGATGTCTTGTGATGAATGAGGATTACCGGGAAGCTAGTTGATGACAACAATTGGTACAACTTTTTGGGACTTCGTTAACTTACTTTAATTCAGTAATTTCTTTCCTGGGATTTAACACTTAAGACACAGTCAGAAATTCATGGAGAGAGTTATGTACATATATGTTGTGTTATTTATAATATTTAATATGTATTAAAAAGTAAATTAAAAATAGGTATGTGGTTATTCAACCATAGTGACAGCTCCAAAAAGTATAGAAAGAATACAGAAATTCAGATAACACGGTCATAACATTTAAAGTACATTCATCAGTTACCACAGTTGACATCCTCATTAGCAAAAAATAAAAAAATAAAAATAAAAATTCTGTCAGTGCACTTCGTAGTAGACATAAGAATGGGAAGGCTAAATTAAAATAAAAGCAATCTATTATTTATTATTTGAATATTCTTAATATAGCATATTGTTATGCTATTAAATTTTAATTGCAAGTAGGGGGGAAACATTCATTAGCACTTTATTATACTTTTGTTCTGAAGTTATTGCAAATCTGACACCTTGAGACCTGTACCAGTCACACCATTCTTCTAGGTGTGGAACTCTCTAGGAAGCACTAATGCTCACTTATTAAAAGAGAGTAACACACAGACAAAGGCAAGACATGCTAAACTTCCTCTTTTAAAGAAAAATTCCAATATATCTCAAACAGAAAAAGAGGGAAGGGAAATATCTCTATTACAGAGCTTTTTTTTTTTTTAACTTTGGTACTAACACTTTATTACTTTAATGTTTTAACCATCAAAATGTTAACTGGTTAACAATGAGAATCATTACAATACGCTTTTCTTGGAGGAGAAGGAGATGGAGTTTATGAGGTGGAGGCGACTGCATTTACAGGACCCTCGAGTCTTCACACATGTTTCAATAATCACACTAAGCCTGAGGCATAAACAAGTTTAATCTGTGTTTGTATTTCCCATTCATTCTTCTAGGTTGAAAATCATTTCATCACAAGTTTTGAACAGTTTGCCATGATATAAACTAGACCTTCAAGTACATCTTTGCACTTTCCACTGGAGTCTACTTTGTAATCAGAAGGAAATAAGATGTGAAAGAACAGCACCACCTTAGCAGTTGGGTTTTTCCCAAGACCCCACTTATGCTGTATAAATAGCTAATCTCAGGATCTAGGGTCTGGGAATTCACTTAGTTCTTCAGCTAGAGCCATTTACTTGGCACCTATTTTCAATGTGAAATCGATTGTTTTATTTTCCATTCAGCTCACTATGCATATTGTTTCAGCAAATGTGAACATGGGAAGGAGTAGAAAGCAACAAGTGGTAGAACGGAATCTGTTTTCCACAGTCAATGGAAATATAAATATGCCCTTGTATTTGTACAGGGTGTCAAGTAAAAATCTAAACTTTCTCTGTAAAATTATACCAAACCTATTTTATAATCTTTTGAAATTTTGAATTATTGGCACAACCAGAAACTCTTACTTCTTCCAGGCTGGTAATGGAGTGTGAAAATGTCTCCTGAGACAACAAATATGGAAGGGGCCAGCTTCCTCCAAATAGATTGAAATAAGGAAAAAAGTATTGCTAAACACTCACCACACGAACTTAAAAATATTTTTATTCCTGTCACCTAGTAAATACATTGGAAAAAAAATTATACCAAGGAGGGAAGTGGAAAGGACATTTGCACAGGTGACGTACTGTATTAGAGGAACGAGTCTTCTGCAGGTACAAAGAGATAAGAGAAATTTATTTCTCCGTTTCCATTTACCTGAACAGAATTTGTAGTTCACTGGATATCTCTTTGCTTTCTCATAATACTCCAGATGTTTCAAGGTGCATTCGCTCTTTAAACTTCCTGATTTCAAGTATTCTGTAACCTTTTAAATAAATTGACAGTTGAGTCAAAATTTATCATGCTTTTCTCAGTCTGATTTTTTTTTTTTTAAGTTTGATAGAAGTAGTTTGGCTACCTTTCAATTATTCAAGCATGAAAAAGCCACATTTTTCATACTTTCAGACATATTTGGAAATAGTTTCCACCTTTGGTTAACCCAAGCTTGTGTGCAGAATGACAAGCTGACATCTGTCTACTGAGTCCTTCAGCTGCCAACCTATTACTAGGACCACGTTTATCTCAAGAGAGTGGGATGAAGAATGAAATGAGGGCAGTGTGGATGTGAATTGATGCTGGGACAGAAAAGAAGCGACAGGAATAAGAAAATGTGGAATGTAGTAGAGGAGATTACAATCTACTTTCCTCCCCTCTCACATAAGAAGTAGAGAAGGAATGGTATTATCCCAAGTGAGGGACTCTGAGAGCAAATTTATCAGGTTAATTTCCAAATACAATTTTGGGGAAAAGGAGTAGGAGTTAGTAGAAAGGGAATATGGGTAAAGAGGAAATAGCAAAATGTTAAGATTTTTAGAGTCAGGATTTTGATTCATTGCAATCCCAAATAGAAAAGGCAAAACTAATGAAAAATAGAAATGTGGCATATGGACCTTCTCTCTTTAATAAGTAATAAAAAAGAATATGTGATTTTAGCCTGGACAATTTAACTTTGATTCCTTGGAGGATCATGGAAAGACTCATTCAATACTCAGTTGACTTTTCCTAGAAAAAGGGAATCACTAAGATAATATGAGTAGCTGGGCTCTGTGAAGAATAAATTAGAACCAACCACTTTTATTCTGTCCATGATAGAATGACAAGCTTCGAGGTAAGAGGAGAAATAACAATAGCAATATGTTTGAATTTCACAGAAGATCTATTCTCCATCTAGAATGACATTCTATTACATGTAAGAACTAAAAATATCAACCTGTGAAACAGATATGTCATGTTCCATGGCTTTCCATCTAGAGTCATTGCTACTTCATGAACAGTCTGAGTAAATCACATAATACCATTATTTTATGTTCAAATGTGTTCAAAGGAACTCTTTATCTCAGTTAAGAACAGTGGGCCACTAGAAAAAAAATGTTTAAAGGAATATTTACAGCAGTTCAGAACGCCATAGTTAGGAGACCACAACATCAACCCCAAAAGTTTTGATTGCATTAACCATTGAAAATAAGACTTAAGTGTGAAAGTTCTGTTTTTGCTTGATTTATATCAATTAGAATGAAAAGGAGACAAAAAAATGTTTTCTCTATGAAGACAAATTTTGCCCTAAGAAGCTCTGATGGTGCTATGCTAAGAAATGTATGGAACATAGAAATGGTTCAAATTTGAGAGAATAGGTTGGATAACTGACTGAAAGCATTTCTTGGTATGCCTGTCTTTAACTTCTCACTTCTTAGAACGTTTACATCATTAAAGTGAGCATGGCTTTGAATACCTCCCTTCAGACACTCAGAATTCCAGTGTGGTCACATTCAATGTTTAACTTATCTTCGATTTTTTTTTTTCCTGTAAAACAAAGGGAATGGAATTTAATTATTCTCAAGGGTCTTTATATTTCTAAAAATGTATGATTCTCTTTATCTCTGTAAGATCATTTAGGCTAATTAAATAATGAACAATAATACTTAAGGTTTCATCTGAGCTTTGCAACAGTGATGTTTAGAAATTTATATTTGCTTGAAATTTTCCTCTCCTTAATTTTGTATATATGTTCCAAATGTAGGAATGTATAATGTACATAGTATCACATTTTAATGTTAATGGGAAAAAATCAATTTATGGATAACAGTGATTCTCAGGGACTGCAATACCTCTTCCACTCTCAAAATTTGTGAGTAAAATCCTTGGGATGCTTTAATGGTAACAGTCACTGAGAGGAGGGAGGTGTTGGCATTCATTGCTTGGAGGCAGGGATACTAAATGTTCTATAATATGTAAGACAGTCCCTCACAACAATGGATTGTCCTTCCCCAAATCCATTAGTGCCCTTGAAAAAGACCGAATATCTGTCCTAACTAATTTTCATTCTCAAAATTTGTTAGCTTCCCCTTTTCCCTTATAGCGGATATCATATGAATTGCTACAAGGACTAGAAAGTTTCTAGAAGGCTAGTCTTTCATGGCCAATCCAATGAAGTAACAACAAATATCATAATCTGATAACAGCCAGACATATTTACTTCGTGTGTAAGTGTGATGCTCAGCTTGAGGTTGGCAACCTGTTCCATGTGTTGTCTCGAGTATTCTTCCCTAAAGAGAAAACTGTTGACCAATGTGTCCAGGAGTTGTTCTCATAGGGGCATATACCGATCCTCTTCAGAAAACACTTTGTGCTGATTATGTAGCAAAAACTTCTTGGAGAGAAGCCATGGAAACTCTCAACAGCTGAGGAGAACTTGGCAGGAAATAAGACAAAGAGGAAGAAATAACTTTGCTCTGTTGAGATGTTATATAGAAGGTTGAACTCTAAACTTCTTGTGGATGAGGGCATTGTCCTATAACTCCTTTATGTTCTCTCCAGCATCTGGAAGAATTATACACTAATATTTCATAAGAGTTAGGTAATTTCTAGTTTGA
Source organism: Miniopterus natalensis (assembly GCF_054644295.1). Classification (NCBI taxonomy): domain Eukaryota; kingdom Metazoa; phylum Chordata; class Mammalia; order Chiroptera; family Miniopteridae; genus Miniopterus; species Miniopterus natalensis. The sequence continues at coordinate 21,334,760 of NC_142086.1, read as the reverse complement.
TAAATCCTCAAAATAGAATTAAATATTTCAGCCATCATGATAGTACGTATGTTTTAATAAGCAGACAATACCATTTGGTTAGCATTACAATGACCTTAGCTTTCAATGGAATTTGAAATTTTCTTGAAAGTCAAGAGCTAAAAATTATTAATAAACATATAGAATGTAATATAGAAATAAAAGACAAAATATTCATGGACAATATTTATCATATTTACTGTACATAAAATGAGTCAGTGAGGAGCCAACTGTGGTATAATCTATTTAGAATGACATTGAGAACATCCTGGACCATAAGCAGTGTGTTTCTTAACAATGGCATGTGTTGTAAGAAAGGGAATATCTTAATAGAAAATATAAAACATGAAGGAAAAGCATATTTCTCCTATACATTTGTTGAAGTCTTAGTAAATCCTTGCATATAGTCCATTCTTATTACAAACAGATGTGGAAAGTTCAGAGAACATCAAATAAAACTTTACAGGTAGAACATAAGTTTAACTGATAATATATATCTGGGGGAGGGGAGTTGATTTGATAGTCCTATCAATGCAAAGGAGAGTAGGAAGTTTCTCAAATAGAAAATCTTTTTAAATGTTGAATTTGTAGTTGCTAAGATTCTTCTAACTTCAAACACAACAAAGCAGGCACATATTTTAAGTTTAGCAAAACAGTAGTAAAATCTAGTGTCTTTAGTTGGTGAAATTTCCTTTCTTCTTTGTTCAAATCTCTCAACACTCATTTTATCTGGGAAAAGTGTAAAAAAGTGTTCATGGAGGGTGTGGCTATTTTTCTCATTAAAGTGATATGGTGAATAGGTCTTTTAGAAGAAAGATTAGCTGAGCTATCTAATGTTTTTTCTCACTTAAAGCTCTTCATTGGAGATGAAAGAATGAGTGGGAAATCTTTCCAGCTGTTGGTAAATCGATATGCAGTAAGGATTAATTTTTCGAGGATGATTAGAGGAGAAATCTAAACACATTATGGGAGCAAATAAAAAGAATATTAGAAAAATAGATTATATACCAGAGTTCATGAAATCAAGAAAAAGATGCCCCCATTAAAATGGGGGATGTTCTGCCTTTTACCTTTTCAATGAGACTGAGATAGGAACTGATTCTTTAGCCTAGAACTGAAATGAAAAAGATTTGTGCAGCAGAATTGTGGGCAATTTCAGCCCAGCGGTGACATAGTGAGAAAACTGTTGTTGATGAGCTTTCTAAAACGGTTATCTTAGCAACATCTATTACATTCCTTTGAGTGTCTAGGGCGATGTCTGATCATTATAAGCGATCATGCTGGTGAAGTTGCTCTTGTCGTCATTTCTGCTGTTGCTCAAAGTTGCCAGAGTGTTAGGTATTCCTGCACCTGAAAAGTGGAGCCAGTCTGTAAGGGGCTTGAACAACTAGACTCTTTACATCACACTCAGCCCTGGCCGGCGCGGCTTGGTGGTTAGAGCGCTGGCCTGCTACCGGGCATGTGCCAAGCAATGTGTCCCTCTCACATCCATACTTCTCTCTCTCTCCTCTCTTTCTCCCTCCCCCTTCCCTTTCACTCTCTTTAAAAATCAATGGAAAAATATCCTCATTCCTTAGTTGAGGATAAAAAAAAGTAATCAGATACATTTTGGCATGCATAAATAATAATCTGGATCTTGCTTTTGGTTTTAGGGGCTGGGTGAGGGAATTCCATTTAAACTTGTAAATCAGCAGCCACTGAAACTACATATCAGTGATCTTTTTTATCCATTTAGCCTCTTCCAGCCTAAGAATAAAAGGTGGAAGTTGCTGAAAGTCAAAATAGAAGCCCCAGGGATCTCTGGAAATCATGGAAGGGACCAAGAGCCCCGTCGGGCTTCCATGGCCTGTGTGACTGGGCTCTCTTTGTGCTTACTCACTACACAGCTTCGCCTCAGAATGTTAACTGCTGATGCTTCTCAAATGCTATTTATACACAACTATACTTCAAGGGCCAAAAGATTGCAGTGATAAGATACAAGATATTAAAAAAAAAAAACCAGAAGCATTTGGTGGGAAATTATAAATGGGTACGGATCACTGTATTCGCCATGAGAACTTTCGGTCACCAATTGTTTTTCACCTGTTTATTGGCATCTGGATGCCGATTTGGCAAGGATACAGAGCATATCAGTTGTGGAGGCAAAATTGGATCCAATGTTAACTAACTCAAACTGGTCATTTTCCGCATTTTCTGTTTAGACAAAATTTTGCCTCTTTTTGATCAAATGAACATTATTATCACAGAGAATATTCTAATCTTTTACCAAATTTTTCTAATATAGAAGAAGGAACATTTCTTTAAATATCATAGCTGTTTGAAATTTTTGATTAATCAATAACCTTATGTAGATATTACTCAAGAGAATTTAAAAGTCATCTATGTATGGTAAATTTTATTTATTACTGATTAAAATGATAAAATATGACAGTAGAAATACATTAATAGATACAATATGATAAGAAAGTATAGTATTAGTTTATGAATATAATAATATTTATTCCTATATAGAATGAATTATTCCTATATAAAATGATGAAAGTTTAAATTAATATAGGAGTTAAGCACAAGAGAACATGTGAATATATGTTAGGTGTCATAGAGTTTGTTTACATTTTGCATTTTTCTCAGGGGTTGTCCTATATAGAATATACAATTTGCTAACACACGCACACACACAATGCATATGTATCAGAAATGTATTATATATCACATACATGTGTATATGGATACCAAATAAGGTATAAATTCTCTATATTAAAAGATGTATTTGATAAAATTTATAAAGCAATATTTATTGATAATTAAATCATACTTAAATCATATTTTTATGTATATATGTAATTCCAGTAAGATTTAAATGCACTATACACACTTTTGAATGTGTAAGTATGCAATGGAAATTTTCTGATCTTTTTCTGCCATCTAGTGGTATACTCAACAGTTTGGTTTTCGTTTAAAGGTCAGTGCAAACATTAAATTGGAATCACAGATTTAGATCATTTAATAAATGTAAAGTTTGAAAAAACAAAAATAGAAATTCAGTGTGTGTGTATTACATGGTACTTATATATCACCTAGTCATTGTGAGGTTCTTAAAGGCTTCTATTGATTCTTACAAAATGTAAACTTTAGGGGTTAGAATGAGCTGTTGCCCTAAAATCCTAATCTTCCAAGTAAAACACCAAAGAAACTACATGTAAAATATTGTAATGGGATGCTTTAAAACTCTATTGACCTCTCACATATAGTTTCAGCATCTACAATTGTACAGCACTTACCATGTAGCGGGGTTTTTTCCAAAGCAGCTGTACATGCATCAGTTCTTTATGGTACATACCTTGAATAAAAATGTATATGACATCATTTTTATACACCAATAATGATCTCTCTGAAAGACAAACAAAAAAGCAATCCTTTTAACCACTGCAACAACAACAACAAGAAGAATTGGCATAAACTTACCAAGGAGGTAAAAGACCTGTACTCGGAAAGCTATAGAAAAAAGAAACAGAGGAAGATACAAACAAGTGGAAGCATATTCCGTGTTCATGGATTGGAAGAATTAACATCATTAAAATGTCCACACTACCCAAAGCAATCTATGTAGATTCAACACAATCCCTATTAAAATACAAACAATATATTTCACAAGTCTAGAACAAATAATTCAAAAATTTATATGGAACTAAAAAAGACCCCAAATAGCTGCAGCAATCTTGAAAAAGAAGAACAAAGTTGGAGGGATCACAATACCACATATCAAATTATACTACAAAGTCACTGTAATCAAAACAGCCTGGTACTGGCACAAGAATAGGCATGTAGATCAGTGTAACAGCACAAGGAACCTAGAATTCAACCCAAGGAATTATGCTCAATATTTGACAAAGGAAGCAAGAGCATACAATAGAGTCAAGACAGTCCCTTCAATAAATGGTGTTGGGAAAATTGGAGAGGTACATGCAAAAAAATGAAACTAGACCACCAACTCATACCATGCACAAGAATAAACCCCACTGTATGGGAGAACATATTTGCCAATGATACATCGGATAAGGGGTTAATTTCCAAAATATAAAAATAATTCATATAACTCAACAAAAGGAAGACAAACAACCCAATTAAAAAGTGAGAAAAGGACCCAAATAAACACTTCTCCAAACAGGACATACAGATGACCAAGAGACATATGAAAAAGTGCTGAAAGTCACTAACCATCTGAGAGATGCAAATTAAAACCACAATGAGGTATCACTTCACACCCATCAGAATGGTTCCATCAACAAATCAACAAACAAGCGCTGGCGAGGGTGTGGAGAAAGGGGACCCTAGCACACTGCTGGTGGGAATGGAGACTGGGGCAGCCACTATGGAAAGCAGTATGGAGGTTCCTCAAAAAATTAAAAATGGAACTGCCATTTGACCCAGTGATCCCACTTCTAGGAATATATCCTAAGAAACCTGAAACACCAATCAGAAAGATTATATACACCCCTATGTCACAGCAGCATTATTTACAATAGCTAAGATCTAGAAACAGCCCAAGTTTCCATCAGTAGATGAGTGGATAAAAAATCTGGTATGTTTACACCATGGAATACTATGCAGCTGTAAAAAAGAAGGATCTCTTACCCTTTGAGACAGCCTTTAGGGACCTGGAGAGTATTATGCTAAGTGAAATAAGCAAGTCAGAGAAAGACAAACATCATATGATCTCACTCATATGTGGAACCTGGTGAACAAAATAGATTCAGAGACATGGAGGCATGCAACAGACTGAGGATTCTCAGACAGAAGTGGGTGGTGGGGCAGGCAGAGATTAACCAAAAAATTTACATGCAGAGATGCCTCACCCATGGATGCAGACAATAGTGTGGTGAATGCCTGGGTTGAGGGGGGCAATGAGGGAAAAATGGAGGACATTTGTAACACTCTCAACAATAAATATATGTGTGTGTTCATATATATATACACACATAAAGATATATGGCATCACTGAATATTTGTTGTCTTAACACTAATTTGATTGCCTCTAAAAGCTGAAAAACAATAGTTGAAGTGACTTAGAAGCCTACAGTTTCGAAGGATAGAAAGGCTATTGGCCGCTCGTTCCACCTCTTCTGTCTGGGATGGAGCCTGCCTTTAGCGAGAGGGAAGCCGCTAATTGAAGCAGGTGTAAGTGATTTCAGTATAAATGACATAGAGGACACCATGCATTTCTAAAATCAAACACTTCAAAATGGAAAGTTCACTCATGCAGACCACTTAAAATGCTCATCTTATTCAAAGGTAATATTGACAAGCTAATACACTTCCTTTGAAATGTCTGCCCAGAAAAGAGCTTGTTGCCAATCCCTGGTCCCGCCCATTGCATTCTCTTTTGTGAACAAAGGCTGATGTATATGAAAAACCCACTGGGTCTTCACTGTCATCTCTAGCTAAGGGAAGAAACTTCTCTTAATGTAATGAAAATTGATTCATAGAAATAAAATTTCCTGGAACGTGGAGACAATTGATAATGCCCATTATCCAAAAGAAGGGAATTCATTATAAAAAAAACATAAACACATGACTTTTTTGTCTTAATAGAAACTAGAAGTAAACATATAGATTATAATGCATTTCTTTGAGGAAGTTCAGTTTACTCATTTGAGTCCATTCATTTATCTATTTTTAATTTGGAAAATGACTATTTCACTTACATATAATTAGCATCGGTAATCTAATTTTTACCCCTTTATATGACAACCTGAAAGAAAAATACAATTTGTATACAATTATATGAAATAGATAAAATGCACATTTTGATAGGAGATAATATTATTCAACATTATCTATGAAAAGCTCTCGCAGTGCTTCTAAGAATGCTAAAAGTGAAACTGCAGATGGATTATTAGACGTTATGCACTTTTTTCCTAAGAACATAGTAAAATAAGTTAAAATCACTAAGTTCCAAAGGAGAACTGAAAGCACCGGCCCCCATGTCCCACCTCATGCTTAAAGCACAGAACATTCATACGCACCCGGTAGGCTCCTTCCTATTGGAAGTAGATGCTGTATCTGCAGATTTTCATTTATATTATAAAGGTCTAATACATTTTAGTCATTATGCATAGAAATTAATGGCATCTAATATGTCATATCTTTATTTGAAATAATAACTGTCAGATACTAAAAATGTAACATGTATCTCTAAAAACCCTTCATAGAGGTGATTCAAAATTCTATTCCTAATTTGTGGTACATACTTGGTATCTTATTTTAATGGTATCTTTATTCCAAAGCTTTTGCAGGTGTTGAATCATTTGAAAAGCAATAAATAATTATTCTATATGTATATAGAATTGTTTTGCATAGGTCAAAATGCAGTTGCTAATAAATATGGCCTTATTAGGCATATTGCAAGGAGAAAACAAGTGAAATCCCACCCCCCAAAAAACACACATCACCAAACCCAATGAAGCAATATAGCATCTGTCAGACATCAGACTGGTTAGTGAACACCCCAACCAATGCCATCTACTCTCAGGAAGCAGCCCTTAACCATTCTAGCAATAGTACTTACTCATAAATATGTTTTGCCAAGGCAAAGCCACCAATTGTGAACTTTTGGGTAAAGCAATGAGTTCTTTTATATAATATACTTTCTAGCAGCAAGATTTCTAAATTGAAAAATATATATATTAATACTACTTTCTTAAAAATAAAGCACTTTAATTTACCCCATTAGATACAATGTACAATTATTTAAAAGTATATTTAGCTTAAAAAATGGAATGATGGCTGACAAATATATGGAAAATGACATTCTCACCAAAGGCTGGTATAAATGAAATTGCTACAACTTTGTCTATTTGTTTTTTTTCTGATTACAGTATCTATTTTTACCATATAAATACATATATAAAAAGATCTTAAAATAACATTTAAAAATACATTCATTTCTATCAGGCCTATATGTATATATAATATATATTTTTGTATGCTTGAGCCATATATATATATAACTATATACATATGTAACCATATATATAAAATATAACAATCAAGTTTTTATCCGACATTCTATCAAAAACAATTTTTATATCATTTTTTTGCTTCAAAATTATGTTATTGGATATAAAATATATTGTTTCATTTTTAAACTTTAGGTAACCAACTCTTATTCAATTTTTTCTATTAAAATTAATAAATAGCTCCAACTATTTTAGCTTATTCATTATAAATTTTATTACAAGTGCCTAGTATTCAAATTAAACAACAAGGTCATTTTATATGCATTTCATTTTGCCATCCAGAAAACCAATAAATACTCTGAGAAACAATTTCCAAGAAAGTATCAAAAGCCTTAATATTTTATGCCCCTTGACTAGGCATTTCCACTGCTAAATTTTGCCAAAAGGAAACAATTCAAAATTTATTCAGTGCTTTGAGCCTGAACTTCATTTCACTGTCATTTATTACTTGAAATATTGAAACTCATGTAAATACTTTGAAATGCAATAATGCTGAAGCCAACTATGGTAAGGAGAATATTCTTTACAAGATATTATATAGTTATTACCATTATAATAACATATCATCTATAATAATATGGAAAATGTGGATAATATATTATTTAGTAAAAAATAAAATACTTATATAACCCTTCAAAAAACATAAGCATACTAGAAAATCCACCCAAATAAACTGGTCATCATTGAGTAGTGGAGATAGAGGCCATCTTTAATTTTTCCTGCTTATGAATTTTATAAATAAGTATGTATTGATATATCAAGGGAAATATATCATTAATTTTATTTTAAAACATTAATCAGGCAAATCTACCTTCCTCAAAATAAAATCATTCTATTTCAGGATATTTTACTCAAGGTGTCTTTTAGCAAAATAGAAATCTAAAAATTGGTTTAGAATTGATAACCACTGACTGTTCTGATAATTTCTCCTGGATTTAAGGGAACTCATAGATAAGCACACCTAGCACATGTTTTTTTTTCTTTCTGTTAATGACTATTACATAGCTACAAGAGCTCATAGATAATAGGAAAGAGTAAAAAGTCTTATTTGATACAGGAGAGGCAAGGAAACGACTTACAATTTACAGCAGTAGATCCTAAACTGTAACCCAAGGAACTCCAAAGGAGATAAAGAGGTTTTGTAAATACTTGTGGATCCATAGTTGTGCCAAATATCTTTAGATAAAATACATATTTCCTATACTACACAATAGAATTGTAAGTTCAATGAAAGGACCAGTATCAGCTTTATGGTAGCCTGAATAAGTGAATGAATGAAAGTTATGTGACAAATTAATATTAAAATTTTACTTCAAAGTGTGAATTCATTATGTATTTTTTCAATTAATGAATGGTAGAACTACAGCTATTATTACTAAGAGGTCTAATATTTACACTTTACAGTGCACTTTATAGTGAAAACAATCATTCTTAAACTGTAGTGTCCATGGGGATCATGTGGGGTTTTCACAATAATATTTCATTGCCGAATCCCAGACACTGTGATGTGGAAGTTTAGGGGGAAATGCATTGATATTAAGCAATCTAGAGAATTCTGATGCATGTCATCTTTGGACCTTGCTTTTGGAGACAATCTGTAAACGCTAGGAACAACTAGACGCTTAGGAGATACAATGAGGTTGTTGTCTAAAGAAGGACAGAACCTTTTTAGTGCAATGATAAGGATTTCCAGACTATTAGTAAAATGATGTCCAGGAAGTTGTCACTAAAAGCTATAAAAAAGTCCAATCTAATTTACCAATAAGAACTAGTATCTAGAGGACTAATATCATTTCTAAAATAGGCTCTGTGTTATGTGTCACATGCATGCACATGTGTGTGAATACAAGAACCCTTGGGGTTCTTGAAAATAAATTACAACTGTTTCTGTTTTTGTGTATTGTGTTGTCAACAGGAGGGCACTAACCACATGGTTTATGTACTTTGGGTTTCCCTGTTCTTAATTTACTATGAGAGGTAAATACTGAATGCGGAGTGATTAGAGTTTTACAAAATTCTTGAAATTTTTAAATATTGCCATTTCTACAAAACTTCTTAAATAAAATCCTAGACAAATAAAGGATTAGATTGTAATTAAATGCCAGCAACCTCCCTAGTGAGGCAGAATTTAAATGCTACAAATACATAACACCTTTTTTTGCAGTTATTGTTTTGAGGTTTCTGTTGTTTATTTTCTGCCCTCATATCTTTTCTATTTTCTTCTGGTGCTGGCTTGTAGCTAGCAGGAGACACTCTCAAGCAATGATGTGATTTGCCCTTGACCCTTGCTGTGACTGTGGATTTTGTAATCTAAGTGAATTTCACTCACAGCAGGGGCCAATGGTAAAGTATTTCAGTTCCGAAGAACAAATTGGTTAAACTCTTCAGTTTTGGGTGTCCAACAGCTATCCATGGACATTTGACTTCCATAAATCCAAACATAAGGCTTCTGGTCCTGGTATGACAAATATATCCTTTATACACTCAGCTGAAATGTAGTGATGCTTATAATCTATAGACTCAAATATATTCAGATCTTAGTCATCTGACCACTTTTATTATTTGTCATCTAAGCAATGCTCACAAAAATATAAAGTTTCCATTCTTAGAGAAGCTTAATTATATCACACCATAGAACACAAGGCATGATATTGTACAAATTTCAAATTTGTGGCATTGCAAATAGCAATCAGGTAGACAAATCAATTATAAACTGGCTCGTGTCTAAATAAAACATGGAAGCCACCCTATCTAAATTGTTGAATAAAAAGAATTCAGAGTTCTCAGAAAAAAATGTTTCAAATAGGAGGTAGGATAACTTTATGTAGAGCATAGACTAGAAATTAAAATAGTTATAGGGGCTCTTAAAGAACATAATTGTATGAATTGGATAGTATGTAAGATAACAGGAAATGGTGGGGCCACTGACAAATTGGTTAATGCATAATTGTCCTGCAATAATTAACACACATAACAACACTGATTACAAAAAAAAAAAAAAAAAAAGCATACCTGTAGGCTTAATTAGGCCTATAAGATATAGCCTTATATAATCCCTTATTAGAGTTAGATTTAGGAACCCTTCCTCCACTAATTTTCCCCCTTTCTGAAAGCCTTTGTTGACTGGTAGGTCTTTAAACTCAGGGACACTGTATGCAGCTCTGTAACCCCTTTTCAGCTAAATATGTTATTCTGATTAGAAACTATTGTCTAACACATAATATTAAATTTTAATGATTTAAATTCAGAAGGGTGGTGAATGAATACTCCTTGAATCCTGATTATTAGAAGGTACCTAAGACCATTTTGTTAATGATTGAAGTATGTGCTTTCTCCTCATAACATATGGATAACATGGTTTTCTCTTGAAAAGGCCCTCATATTCTGGGTTCAAAAGTCTATGCATCCTGGACTGTGAGGCTTCTGCAAAATGCTACTTACCATGTTTTTGGAGTTCTTACAAAGTCAATTACCCAATAATACACAATATCATGAAACCAAATTCTTAGTGAGCAAAATGAGAGATGAGAGTTCTGATGGGACTGAGCTTTAGTTGCAGTGCATTTATGGGGAACATTGTCCACTCTCAGAATATGCCATGAAGCTTACCAGTCTCCTGGAATCTACAGCTTACTCCATGATGACATGAGACAAACTTTATAATTGGAAATTTGGGATAAATACTGTATTACCCTGAAGTTAAAGTAGACCTTAATAAATAGGCTTTTTCAAGAAAGAAAATGTTTTGATAGTTCATTTGAATTGTGGTTAATATTCAGGCTCAGTGAAATGAATTTATCACAGAGTAGCAAAGAAATTTTGTTTGATTTACATTGCATTATTTGTTATATCTATGGGAAAAAAATACAATCTGTTGGTACATTCAAACCATGTTTATATGCTTTAAGAACAAACATTACAATATAGACTGGAAGTTAATATCCACAACTAGAACTGATAGCTTCCTATGAGCCCTCTATGAATTTGAAGGGTAAAAGACTCACAATTATAAGCAGAAGCATGAATTCTCTGTATCTAAATACAAAACTCTCCTTTATACAGGAATAAAATATATTTTTCCCAAATGGCTGAAAATATTTTTGGCTATATACAATATAACAGCAAATTCTAGGCATAGAGACTTTTTCTGTCTTGTGTACTTGAAACAGATATAATTAAAAGACATCATTCCATCCCATCCCCCTTATATCTAGTATGTATTTTATCGTCTCTGTAGATTTCAAATTATAAACTTCTGATCTCCAAATGGAATAGATTTGGGCATCATGGCCTTCTCACCGTTATAACCAGCATAGAGTGCCTGGCACATAGTTGTTGCTCAACAAGTATGTGTTGAATGAATGGGTCAGAAGAGAACAGTCCCTCCACATATGCATCAGAAGTAGACATGAAATGCTCAACAGACTTGGCCAAGTGTATCGACTTATTTTCCCTGAAAATTTTCCATAAAATAGAATAAAATTTTTTGACAATTGGTCTAATATATATAAGTCTGCAGTTTGGGTTACTAGTAAGGAAAATATACACGATTTTCACAAAAACCATTTTCCACTTTGTGTGAAGTTAAACAAAATGTCTGACTTTTAAAAAGTAGATCTAATACAGACTTTGGAATTATTCTCTGGTCTGTTGATGACTTGTCTCTTAAGAGAGAGTTAGAAAAAATAGCTGAGTCATATGCAGATCTAGAGAATTTATATATTTCACTTTAAATTTGTGAGCATACTGGTGAAACAAAATTTCCTAAGGTAATTTTTAACTAACCATTGTAATGGTTAAATTAAAATATTATTTTAAGAAGATCATAGTATTATTTTAAGAAGATCATATTATTTTTATGGAGAGTGGTGAATTATTAGTTAAAGTATTTTTCTCAGTTATTTGTGGGTTAAGAAAAGCCTGTAATATTTTACAAGGTTATAGCTACTTTGAATATGTGGATGATTATTTATTCACATAAAGTAAGTCAGGCGAATGCAGAAAATATGCTGATGGCTGTTCTTTGGGTGTTTATGTTACTGAATATTAATAAAATTGTTTGATCTGGAGGTCAAAGTATTTTTTTATTTCCAAAACTTTCTAGAGCTGTCTGCATTTTTCATTTGGAAAAAGAAACAATATATGGAAAATATTTAGCTCTTTGGAAAAAACAATTGCCACATAATACATCAGTTACCAGACAACTGTCATACAATACACTGAAGCAGTTACCAAAACAACATGGTTTAATTTTGTTTTTTATTTGTTCATAAATATTTTCCACATGAATAATGTCAAAATGTCTTCTGATTCAAGCAAAAACTCACAAACACCGTTTCTTTCTTCTCCATAAAAATCTTGACATGTAAGATTTATTTAGACGTTCTTGCTGAAACATGAAAATTAAGGGAAAGCCTATTAAATTATTAGGTAAAGAAAAATTTCACAATTTACAATGCTGCATTTAAAATATTTCTTCCTAGGAATTTTTTTTTCAAAAAATGTTTGAATTGAGACATATGACTATAAACTGAACAGGAGTTACAGGATTCTAGTGCTTGGGGAGGCAACTGAGAAAACGTGGGCTCTTAAAACAATAACCTCAGCTAAGAAATAATCACCAGATGCTTAGAAAAGTATTTCTTAAATACTTTGAATAAGTATTTCTTATTCAAAGATAACCCACTATCAACAGACCCATTGAGATGTTTCTGAGATGGCTGTCTCCAAGCAGATTTACCAAGAGCTAATCACAATCTATTTTTCTCAAACATCAACTGCCACTCTTTGTGTTCCGAAGGTGGCTGGTGAGAATTTGTGATTTATATTACAATTTTCAAAATCAAGATCATAGGTTTGGTGTCATTAGAACCACACTCTAGCATATTAAGATGCAGCAAAGATAAATATCAATAAAATCTCTCAACGATTATGAGATCAACTTCTTGATTTGCCTTTGTTAACTTGTGGCTCAGTTTTGAAGTTAATGGATGACATATCTCCTGACAAAATAGAAATGTACTTAGAAACATCTTTCATTATATGTTGGTCTCATGTCAACTCTTTATAATCAAGTACTCCTTTGATTGCAACATCATTAGAATCTAAAAATTTTATTTAAAATACATTTCCATTCATCTGATAACTGTTCTATAAGAAAGCAAATGGTTGATATATTATAGAAAATACTAAAAGTAGGAGAAAAGCTTCAGCTGTTTTTAAAATTCTTATGAGAAATTTGGTTCACATCCAGAAGACCTGGTATGAAGGATCCTCTCAGTATTCAGAGGAATAATATTCTCAACAGAAATAACTAATATTTTTAGCCTAAATTAGATTTGTAGCATGAAGACTTTAAGTATAGTCTCTCTTGTCCTAACAAACAGCAACTTTTTGGGTTTGATGTAAGCATTTAAAACTCCTATATTTTTCCATACATAACTAAACATCAAAGATCAAAAGATCATTTTTTATTAAATATTTTACTGCTGGTCTTTTAGGTATATAATATATTGACATGTATAAATTTATCATATGCAAAATGAGAAATGTAAATAGTATATGCTCATCTTTGTTCTGAGGGAATTTTGTGAATAAATTTCCATTAATCTAGTGGCAAATGTACCCTAAAATTGTATAATTCATTTCCTTTCAGAGTGAGTTTAATATGAAATAATCTGCTATTTTTCATTTTCTTTCCTCCCCTTGCTCCAATTGCACTTTTATAGGTCTCTTAAATGTTTGTTTATGTATTCAGTTATGCATATTGTAAAGATATGTAAACTCAGTACAACTCATTGCAGGATGGTTATTATTTTGAAGGAAAACTAAATTCATTTTCATAAAGCTAAATTTAAAATTGCTTCAATACAAAATTAAAAAAATATCAAATCCAAAATTTGGTTTGTACTTCATTGATTTGACAAGGATACCCCTGATGAAACATAATTTATATTCTTTTACTTTTACAAATGTCTTTAAAATATGTTGTACATATGTATTTTTAAATATCGGTGATTGTGTGTATAGAAAGAGCATCATTAATAAATGTCATACCTCTCCCAGCCAGCATGGCTCAGTGGTTGAGTGTCCACCCATGAACCAGGAGGTCATGGTTTGATTCCCAGTCAGGCCACATGCCCTGGGTTGCAGGTTGATCCCCAGCAGGGGGCGTGCAGGAGACACCCTATTAATGACACTCTCATCATTGATGTTTCTATCTCCCTCTCCCTTCCTTTCTCTGAAGTCAAATAAATAAAGTCATACCTGGACTCTGAGTGACAACTGGATGTGATGAAGGTCTTGTCTACATTGTTTGTGTACAATGTCTGGACTACTCAGGTCTCATGGATGCCAAGGAAAGGTACATTGTTTTTCTTCGAAGGTGGATGCAAATGCAACTCAGAGGCTATTAAAAGAGGCAATGAAGAGAACATGTTAGCCAAGTACAACAACAAAGTATATTCTAATGTTCAATTGAATGGAATTTTTTCATTCTAATAATGTTTGAAATTAGAGGTTTAGAGGAACTATAATAATAGTACCATAGAACTATAATAATTCATAATTCATATTTATTTATGTTTTATCTTAATTGGACTATTAAAAGGGAAAACCATTGGACAATTATCCCTTTCTTTAGGAGGTTTTATATACCAGGTTACAATTTGGTAGCATTTATTGGTTAATATTGTTGGCTTGCTATGGCAAATTTTAAGTCCCATTTAGTAAGATATACCCTTAGGGCTAAAAATTTAATTATTGGTAATTTATTGTACCTGATTTGAATCTTAGATATAAAACCAATTACACTCCTTTTCCTCTATTATGCAACCTTATTCTGAACTTTGAATTTTATTCCAGTGTTTTTATTTGGCAGAACCAAATTCAAATCATTATCACACTTTTTTCTTGTAGCAATTTTATCTATACCTTTGTAATCTAGTATATTTTAGGGCATAATAAAATTTTAGTATATTTTATTATTTCTTTGTGGGGGAGAAATCCCAACATGGATCAAAACATTGTAAAATAAGAAAAAAAATAACTCCAACATTTGACCTAGTAGGTCCATACCATGGGGCCTTAATGCCACATAGTAACTGGTAACTACCAGGGGATCCACTGTTCCTTAATGCACAGTATTCTGGAAATACAGAAATCTGTGCTTTAGCCCTGGTGGGGCAACTCAGTTGGTTAGAGCATTGTCCCAATATGCCATGGCTGTGGTTTCTATCCCCAGTCAGGGCACATACAGGAATATACCAATGAATGCATAAATAAGTGGAACAGCAAATTGATGTCTCTGTTTCTCCCTTCCTCTCTCTTAAAAAAAAAGAAAAGTAAATTCTGCATACACCACCATGGCTCTATGCTCTTTAAG
Organism: Miniopterus natalensis; assembly: GCF_054644295.1. Classification (NCBI taxonomy): domain Eukaryota; kingdom Metazoa; phylum Chordata; class Mammalia; order Chiroptera; family Miniopteridae; genus Miniopterus; species Miniopterus natalensis. The sequence goes on along the minus strand of NC_142086.1, from coordinate 21,319,340 downwards.
CAACTCAGCCTCTATTCCATTTTTGCATTCCCACCTGTAGGGAAGAGCAAAAGTCAAGCTCTTTGTCACTTTCCTCCCTCATAAGGGCCAATTTAGGTTGGATAAATTTAGACTGGAAAAACCTAGCCAACCCAGTATACAGGGGCACAGTTCAGAGCACCAGCACAAAAGCTCAGCAATTGGCTGATCCCACTCAGACCCACTGAACTGTGTGTAATGGACCCAGGTAATAAGGCAAGAGGAAGAAATTAAAGATACCTCACACCTGTGATCATTACCATCCCATCCTGCTCACAGTGCCAATTGTTTTATTAGGAATTTAGCATCTCCTTGCTGAGCAGTGTGTCTCTCCAAAATTTATGGAGATTACAATGAATGACACTTAGGCACCACTAATGAACAGGAAATATATATATATATACATATATATTATATATATATAATATATATATGTATGTATGTATATGTGTATACACACTCACACACATACACAACTAAATAGTTCTTTAAGGATAAAGGCTTAAGTTTGGTCCAGAGTGAAACAGAAGTATTGGGAGAGTGGGCTTGAGAGCAGGTGGCTCTGGTTTTTACTGAGGTTTGAAGGTGGGGCCTATAGGACAGAGTTTGCATTGCTTGAACTTGCCCTCTGTAGCCAAGGGAGGCTTTCTTATTACCTTGTCCACAAGTGAATGGCAAAAGGAAAGGGACAGTGTGCATGACAGATGTCAGAGGCTGTACATTAAAAATGGATTCACACTTAAATTTTTGAAATTATATTACAAAAACTATCATCTGTTATATAGTCAGAAATTACTAAGAGTAAAACTGTAACAGTGAAGAACTATAGAAACTTCTGAAATAATTATTATTGCTAATACAATCTAAGCTTCAGAAAGGGGGGAAAAAATCAGTATTTTGCTACATATCATGCCTGGTACAGAGAAAGAAGTCCATCAATATATATATATTTTTATTTATTTTCTTTATTGGGGAGACATTGGTTAATGTGTTTCAAGTGTAAAATTCTATAATACATCATCTGTATGTTGCATTGGATGCTCATCACCCAAAGTCTAATCTCCCTCAATCATCATAAATTTGACCCCCTTTACCCTCATCGTGCTCCTCTCTCCCCTCTTCCCTCTGGTAACCACCCTTCTGTTGCTTGTGTCTATAAATTTTTGTATTTGTTTTGTTCTTCCTTTGTTACTTTCTGTTTATATCTCACATGTGAGTGAAATCTTATGGTAGTTGTTCTTTTCCATCTGATTTATTTTGATTAGCATGATATTATTCAAGGTCCATCCACGTTGTCACAAATGGTAGCATTTTATCTTTTCTATGGCTGAGGAGTATTCCATTGTATACATGTACCACAGCTTTTTATCCAACAGCCCATCAAAGGACGCTTACGTCGTTGTCTTGGCTACTGTGTCTAGTGCTGAAATGAACATAGCAGTACATATATCCATACAAATAAATTCTTTCAAATTATTCAGGTAGATACCAGAAGAGGGATTGCTGGATCATATGGTAGCTATATTCTTAATTTTTTGAGAAATCTCCATACTGTTTTCCAAAGTGGCTGTACCACTTTACATTTCCACCAGCAGTGTATAAGGATCCCATCTTCTCTAAGGGTTGTTATTTCATGTCCTGTTGACCATAGCCATTCTAACAGGTGTGAGGTGGTGACTCATAGTTTTGACTTACATTTATTTCCTACTCACAATTTTGTATCCTTTTGTCGTTTTTTGTCAGGTAGAAGAGCACCTTTCAGCATTTCTTGTGCAGGTTTTGTGGTGGTAAATTCCCTCAGCCTCTGTATGTCTGGAAAAGCCATTATTTCTCCTTTAGAGCTAAAATAACTTTGCTGGATGTATTATTCTTAACTGATTATTTTTCTCTTTCAATAATTTGAATATTTGATTCCATTCTCTCCAGCTTTTAGGGTTTCCAGTGGGGTTCCCTTTATAGGTTACTGTCATCTTTTCCTTAGCTGCCTTGAAAATTCTTTGTCATTAATTTTTGACAGTTTTAATATCCTGTACCATGGAGAAGGCATTTTTGGAAGGAGATAACTAGGTGTTCTGTTAGCTTCTTGGAATTGAGAATCCAGTTCTTTACATAGGCTTCAGAAGTTCTTGTTGATTATTTGTTTGAATAGGCTCTTTGTTCCCTTTTCTTGCTCTTCTTCCAGTGTACCTATTATTTTTATATTGTTCTTTCTAATGGAGTCAAATATTTCTTGTAGAGTTCTTTTATTTTATTTTTTACTTTTGACTCTCTTCTTCCACCTGAGTCATCTCTAAATTTCTGTCTTTAACATCACTGATTCTTTTTTCCATCCAGTCTGCTCTAAGCTTGCTAGTTCAATCATCATCTCATTTACTGAGTTCTTCAGCTCCAGAATTTTTGTTTGGTTCTTTTTTATAGTTTCAGTCTCTTTGGTGTACTCCTTTTGTTTGTTGATTTTATTTCTGAGTTTGTTGAGTAGGTTTTCTGCGTTTTCTTGTATCTCATTGAGTTTTTTCAGAACTACGCACTTGAGTTATTTGTCATTTAAATCACAATCTTCCATGTCTTTTATTTTCTGGAGATTTTTAATTTTCTTTCTGAATTCCCTTGTTGCCTTAGTTATTCATTGTGTTTGATGGATTACGGATTATTTCTCTGCCTGGGCATTTGTGTAAATAAAATTTTTTTTTAAGTATTTTACATTTCACTGTTCTGCAGATTGATAAGTAGAGGTTTTTCTTTTATCAGTAGGTGGCGCTAAAGCACAAATTTTTATGTTTTACCTGCACTACTGTGCCCTCCAGGACCTTTGTGGGGTGGCGTCACCTCAGCCGTGGAAATCGCCCCTTGTTCCCAAGGAGGGTGATGTTCCTTTTACCACCCAGTTGCCTCAGTCTCAGGGCACTACACCCACGGATTGAAAGTGGCAAGCTATGGATTTTTTGGCCTGTGTGTTTCCCACCCCACCTTCTTGTACCCAGAAGCCATCAGCAGAGCTGTTGTGTCTGAGTTGACCCAGCTGCCTCTAGCAAACTGTGCCATGATGGGTGGAGGAGGCGGGTTCGAATCTGTTCTCTCCAGTGGGTTTAACCACAATAAGTACAGACCACTTAGGCTGGAAAGTTTTTTTCAGACATTTGCAATCGGCTGAGTGAGGATTTTACTAAAAGGCCCACAGGGGGGGTGGGGTGGGTGGGTTCCCGTGTCTGTAGAATCCTTTGTCCAGTATTGGTCTGTGGAATGCTGTTTGCCACTTTGCACCACTCCTTTGCCCCTAACCCTGGGCCCAGCATCAGTGTGTGCCAGCTACAGAGACCTAATTTCTGTCCTTGCCACTTTGGTTTGCCAAGTGGGCGTTGTACCTGGACCCTTCACTGTTTTTATGCCCACTGGGGCTGAGGCAAGCACCAGACTGTGTGCATGGTGTCGGTTTCTGTCCTTCCCCTGTCCTGTCTGTTAGGCCCTATAGGCCTACCTACCGTCAGATGTCTCAGTGCGGGGTCTCTCAGATGTGTTTGTATGCTGAACAGGGAATCCTTTGTTGATTGTAGCAGCCCAACTTGTAATTTCCAGGGGCAAGACTGGGCTTCTATCATGCTGCCATGCTGCTGACATCACTTGATAGATATTTTTAAATGAATAAATGATAATCTAGGGAGCTCTCACTGAAGAAGTGATATTTGAACTAATGTCTTAAGTTATTTGAAAATCAGGGCAATGTTTAGACAAAGGAGACAGAAATATAAAGGCCTTTAAGCAAAAAGAACCTGGAATTTTGGAGGAGCCAAAACGTGGCCATTGTGATTAGATCTTGGTGATTGAGGGGGAGAGTGAAATAAAATTGGAGAGTTTAGAAAGAACCTTATCATCCATGGCCGATAGGGCATAATAAGCAGATTACATTGTAGTCTAAGGACAATGGAAAGTCATTTAAGGAGTTTAGGCCAGGGAGTGGCATGGTGTACTGTAAAAGAATTTTCTGTCTTCTTTATGATGTGCAAAATGAAATGCAGGGGTAAGGTAGAGTTGATAAGGTATTACATTCATAGAGGAAAAGGGTCTGACTTAGGTGAAAGTGAAGATGGAGAGAGTGATAGTAATGGAGGTAGGGAGAAGTAGGCGATGAACCTGACAGTCCTCAGTGATGGGTGGATTTGGGGGAAAGAGTAAATGGCATGATTCTTAGGTTTGTTAGCTTGAACCATGGGCCATGTGGAATGCTTTATATAGAGCTGGGGAAAACTGAGGTTGTTGGAGGAATACATTGGGTTGGGGTGAGATAAACCACTCCATTTGGCACTATTGCAGTGTCTGAGTGTGCCATTATTAAGAAGAAAGTGGAAACTATGAGTCTCCAACTGCATTTTGGAACACCAACGGGTTGATTTATTTAATTTCTGAACAAAGTTTAAAGCCTTCGTGAAATCCCCTGAAAGAAGCTAATAAAGAAGAGAGGCTCAGCCTGAGTTCTGGATACTCTAAGTTTATGGAGGAAGAACCAACAAAAGAGAGTGAGGCAGATATTCTGGCTGAAGAGCCAATGCAGTAGAATTAAAACTTGAGGGTGATGTAATAAAGGCCAAAGCAGGGGGAAAAGATGACCAGTATGAAATTAGGAAAGGTATTTGTAATAGAATTCAGGGAGTGTTAAAAGTATGAAGACAATCAGAATGGAGAAAGAGATGGAACATGGTGGAGTAGAGAGTGGGTTTTAGACAGAATTATTCTGGCAGATCCCTCCAACCAGATGATTTCAGCAGAGACATCGATAATGTGTGTGTGTGGGGGGGGGGGAGGCAGGTGAATACCTAGAGGGAATACTCTCCAGGTCAGGAAAAAAGATGCCATAAAAGCTGATAAGGTCACAAACTTGAGCTATTGAAGGAAAAGCAGCACATCCAGTGCAGCTGGAGCTGAAAGAAAAGGTGGTCTGAGAGGTAAACAAGGCCAGGTCAGGTGCAACATTGTGTACCGTGGCAGAGTCCGCATTCAAGAATGGTGCTTTTTAGGATTAGATAAGTCAATTAGTTAAATAGCAATGGAGAATTCTCTAAAAGTGTATAATACTAAGAATAATTCTTCTGGTATTTCTAACAGATTTGACTTTTAAGTCTTTTTAGAATAAAATTCAATACCATAATTTTACTATGCTCACTTCAAAAATAGCTAGAAGATTGAAAGATAGGTGGATAGATGGATATAAACATAGGTATTTCAAATCAGGAGAATTAGTTGGAAGATTTTTAGAAAAAAAATGTTATGTGACCTGTATTTAAATATTTTAAAAATTATTTCTATTAGGATAAAGACTGTATAAAGTGTAGAAGGCAATTTCAATAATTTCCAAGGGGGATAATGGCAGCTTGTATTAATGGTGCTAAAAAAGGTATAACTTCTGGCTGTATTTTGAAAGTAGAGCCAACAGGAAATACAGGATTAAATATGGAATTTGAACAAATAAGTTAGTGGTTAAAAAGGAAAAACTTTGGATAATGCACTTTGTATTAGATTTATTGACTAGTATATTTTCAATTTTCTAAGCACCCAGGAATGTGCTTTGCTCATAGGCAAAGCCCAATACATGTTTACTACATACACTCAAGTATTGTAAAACAAGGTTTGAAAATAATGCCTTTCTGCTTGTATGTTAAAATATTTAAAGAAAAAAGTGAAAAACATCAAAGGTCTTCTAGGCAATTCCTCACCTTCTTTTCTTTCATTATTCCTCCTAAAAACTAAAGAAAGAAACAAAAATACCTAACAAAACCAAAATCTGATTATATGCCATAACCATAAATATGTGTTTATATGCTAATGGTGATTACAAAATAAAATAAATATGCTATCTCTGTCACTAAGGATAAAGGTTAGAGGAAGCTAATTCTATAAAATATGTATATAAGAAAAGGTAAAAAATATAAAGTTGAGTGATATTTTCTGTGCCTTATTATATAAAAATGTTTTGTATATATGTTTCATATATCTATATATCTTTAAATCTATCATTTAGTTCTATTTGAAGTAAACATGGTAAAATTAAGATATTTCTTTTTTTTTTTAATATATCTTTATTGATTTCAGAGAGGAAAGGAGATGGAGAGAGGGAGACAGAAACATCAATGATGAGAGAGTCATTAATCGAGCCTGCAACCCGGGCATGTGCCCTGACCAGGAATCGAACCCCGATCGCCTGGATCCTAGGTCGACGTTCAACCGCTGAGCCATGCCCAGCCGGGCAAGATATTTCATTTTTTATTGAAATATAGTTGACATACAATATTAAGGTGTGTTTTATTCTTGAAACTCTTTAGAATTGAATCTCTTCAAAATATCAGAAGGATTTCTCTTAATTGAATACACTTTTAGAAAATTAGCCAAACTTCCCTAACCTGGTGAAGGAAAAAGTCACACAAGTTCAAGAAGAGCTGATAGTCTCAATTAAGATGAAAATATATTATCTCATAAGAATTTTCTTTCAAAATAACTTGTACAAAATAAATAAACACTAATATGTGTTAGATATTCTCTCCCCATTTTTCACTCCACTTCTCTCTCAAATCTTTAAAGCTACAAATAAATCCCAACACAGTTTTAAGACTGCTCCCAGAGGCATATCAGTTGCCTCCTCCCACGTCTCCCCAGTAAGATTTGGAATTGTCATGCTTCCTGACGTCACAACTAGAACCTCTTGTTTCCCACTCCTCCCCCCAGATCTTCTCAGCTTTCTATCATATCTGTAAATTACTAACCTAGGAACAAATACTATGCATTAAGGAATCAATAAGCCTACAATTTCTTATTTCTCTCCTTTTTGTGTTGACCTAACCTATCTACTAGCTTCATTGTATTTATTTTTATTTCCTAGTGATTTTCTTATATCAGTAACCTTTTTCTTTCACCCTCCCTGAATCTTCCTGCCTTGCTTTTGCCACCCCCCCACTTTGTGTCTGGATCTCTGAATGGTCTCTTCACATAGTCTGAGCCATGAACAATAGTGTGCAAATACTTTTACACAAAATATTCATTTTCTAGACAAGAATATAAATATACACCTCAGTAGATATTAGTGATCAGAAGAAATTGAGTGTATAGCTGAGAGTACTTAAAAGGATATAAAATTTTGATTAAGGTTTTAAGTCATAGAAGAAGAAAATATTAAGAAATATTTTAAAAATTAAGTTATTTACAGAAATGGAATAACTTCCTAGTATATGCCAACTGCCCTCACTCTGTCAATAATCCTCACATGCATTCATTTTATTTATTTTAAATAGCTCTTTATTGATTTCAGAGAGGAAGGGAGAGGGAGAGGGAGATAGAAACATCAATGATGAGAGTCATTGATCGGCTGCCTCCTGCACGCCCCCTGCTGGGGATCGAGCCCGCAACCCGGGCATGTGCCCTGACCGGGAATCGAACCCCGATTGCCTGGATCCTAGGTCTGTGCTCAACCCCTGAGCCACGCCCGGCTGGGCAATTCATTCATTTTAAAAATGATTTTCCATATTGGTCAACAGAAACAGAAACTTAAGCTAAAACAATTGGAGCCACACTTGGTTCCTTCTGCATCATCATCTTTCATCCTTGTCAGCTTCATGCAATGGCCATTTTCATTTGGAATGATTCTTTTATTTATAATTTTCATACTGTTTTAATATTTTATCCTGTAGCACCCCTTAACTGTCATTCATTGTACACTTTACCTGTAACATTAAGATGTATTCTGCGATGACACAATGTGCTATACTACCAATGAGTTCAAATATAAAATTGTAGGAAATACTTCTAATGTTATTTTATTTTTTTTCTTTATTTTATTTTTTCCATCACCATTTATCCCCTCTTATACCCTCTAATGTTATTTTAAACAACAATCTTATTGAGATGTAATTTATATACCATATAGTTCACCCAACTCAATAGTTTTTTAGTATATTCACATTTGTGCAACCATCATAACTACAATCAATATTATAAACATTTTATTACCCTGCCCTCCCCCAAAAAAACCTTATACCCATTGGGAGTTTTCTAATTCCTCCAACCTTCCCCCAACCCTAGGTAACTATTTTCTGCCTTTGTTAATTTGCCTATTCTGAACATTTGATATAATGGAATTACACATTTCATGTGTTTGTGTGTGTTGCTTCTTTTTACATAGCATATGTTTTTGTTTTTTAATCCTCACTGAGGATATATTTTTATTGATTTGGGGGGTGGGGGGGGAGAGAGAGAGACAGAGAGAGAGAGAGAGAAACATCGATCAGTTGCCTTCCATATGCTCCCCGACCTAGATTGAACTGCAACCTACATAAATGCTCCGACTGGGAATCGAACCTGCAACCTTTCTGGTGTATAGGATGACACTCCAACCCACCGAACCACCTGGCCAGGGCCACATAGCCTATGTTTTTAAGGTTTGTCCATGTTGTAATATGTATCAGTGCTTCATTTTTTTTATTACCAAATAATATTCCCTTGTATAGATATAGCACATTTTATTTATCTATTCACTAATTAATGAACATTTGAGCTTTTCCACTTTTCAGCTATTATAAATAATAATGAATATTCGTGTATGAGTTTTTATGGGAACATAAGTTTCAATTTTGAGTATAGATTAAGAAATAGAATCACTGGGTCAGAGTGATAACTCATCATTTAAACTCTTGTGGAATTGCTATACTGCTTTCTAAAGCTCTGCACCATTTTTACACCTCCAATGAGAGTTTCAGTTCCTCTACATCCACTCCAATGCTTGTTACTGTCATTTTTATTACATTCATACTAGTGTGTGAAGTGGTTTTGATTTGCATTTCACTGATGGCTATCTAATGTTTTTAATAATCTTAAATTTTACTGCATACCTGGAAGAATTTAAAGTGCCCCTTGTTTTAAATGGATATTGAGTTTATCTTAAACATTACTTAAAATACTAAGTTTGAATAATAATGGACACTATGAAAATGCAGGTGGGTAAATATCTGTATATGCAGGATGCTTCTGATGGCTTATTTGTATTTAGACTCCTCTGCAGGCCCTGCACCTGTGGCAGCGTCTACCACATGTGGCAGAATCAGATATAATTGGAGTATGACTAGGTGTCATTTGTTTTATTCTAATTAGCTGGCCCCAATAGCATAAATAGTATTTCTCTCTCTCTCTCTTTTTTAATATGTGTTTATTGATTTCAGAGAGAGGAAGGGAGAGGGAGAGAGAGAGAGAGAAGCATCAGTGATGGAGAGTCGTCATTGATTGGCTGCCTCTTGCATGCCCCTGACCGGGAATTGAACCACGATCTCCTGGATCCTAGGTTGACGCTCAATCTCTGAGCCATGCCTGGCCAGGCATAAATAGTATTTCTAAGTAGTTAGAATAGAACTTTTCTTTCCTCCTGTATCATTCTAATGGAGTATTACAGATTTGTTCAATGAGAGATAAGCTAGAAATTATCAAAAAGTTAGAAACTTCCTTTATATCACTATATTCTATTCCCACATATCTTCCTAACACATCTTAAATAAATGTATCTAACAGATGGCTGGCCCCCAAAGAAATCCACATCTCTTTTTGGGGAGAAATCCTTTTGATGTAGTAGTAACAGTGGCCACTGATGTACCCTGAGAAACAGAGAGAAAAAAAGCATACAACAAAACAAACAACAACAACAAACATATTTACTTGATCAATCAAAGCAAATGCAAATAGATTGCTTTGGCTTGTTTTGTTTTGCTTGTATGTGTGTGTGTGTGTGTGTGTGTGTGTGTGTGTGTTTTAACACACTGCTGAGTTCTTTAAATTCATCTGCTGTTTAGTCTTTATTTACTAAGTATGACATTCTTGAATAAATAATTTGTGCAAGGATATTTCAAAGTCCATTAATATTCTGGTTTAAAATTTATAACTTTTTAAATTTTTATAAGCACAAATTTTTTGGAAGTCGTGTGTTTGTTGACTAAGTAGATTTTTAAATGTGTAATTCTAACAAATTGTATTTCCATATGGCTACAGCAATCATTCATAACTATGTAAATTTCAGTATTGTCCTACAGCGCTGGAGGTTCTAAGTACAAATAAAATGATGGACTATAAATAAGTGTATTTGTCTATGCCATCTGGAAGCCTTTTATAGTCCATTAATTACTGGGATTATTACAATATTCTCAGTTAATGGACTCTGCCAAATTCAAGCACTAGATTTGTTTGTGGTTGAGGGCTGTTTGTGTATTTGAATTAAGTGCTTGGTTATTGCAGTGATGTGTGTAACTGTTACTAAATGATACTTATCCACTCCTTTATATCTTATTTTTCAATAAATTGAAAGGAAATTTACTGAGGTTTTAACAATTTTGGACAAGCAATAATGAAAAAGTACTTATTGTGTCCATAACTGCACATGGCCCATAGAGCAGTACTCACCCTTTGCTTATGGTGCGATGGGTTAAATCATGTCTGTCTTCTCAGCAGAGTAAATTTTGGAGGCAAGAAAAACATATCCCCTTAATTCAACATGTACACCTTTTTGTGGAAAATACATTGTGTCTGGTCTCTGTCCACAGTCCTGGGTAGAGCACTTTTAAACCCTTGGGAATTCCCAAGAGACAGGAATGTCTTTGTATTCACAGTGGGCTCCTGGACCACACCTGAATTTGTGCTAATGAGGTGACTCCGGATGGGGATGGGTCATACTAGAAAGACTAATCATGTGGTTAGATGTTTGGGCCTGTGAGCCACATAATATCAGCTTGACCTCCTGACATCTGGGGAGAAGGGCTGGACTGAATTTAATCATGTGGCCAAGGACTCAGTCAATCATTTCTACCTAATGAAACCTCAATAAAAACTCTGGACACTGAGGATCGGGTAAGCTCCCTGGTTGGTGAACACACTGTAGTGCGGGAAGGGCGACCCATCTGAATTCCACAGGGAGGACATGAAAGCTCAGTGCTCAGGACCTTACTCAACCTCACCTTACATGTCTCTTTATTGGACTGGTCCTGATTTGTGACCTTTATAATAAAATTGCATGCATATAAGTACACTGCTGTACTGAGGCCTGTGAGTCATTCTTATGAAAAACTGAACCTGAGGGAGTCATGGGAAACCTTGAATTCCTAGTGAGTTGATCAGTAGTGAAGGTGCGCTGCAGATCCCCAAACCTACAGCTAACATCTGAAGCCAGGGCAACCTTGCTGGTGACTGTGTCGTCAACCTGTGAAATCTGCACCAACTTTGGGTGGTCGGTGTCAGCATCACATCTCAGTGTTGCAGCCTCCCAGGGTATTCTTACCTAGAGCTTTCCCTTCCACCCAGGAAACTCTACCTGCCAAATGGTGCTGCTTGCAACTTGATTGGATTCTCTGGATTTTGATAATCAGTGTGGTTCCCTTCAATATTTAAATCAACCACAGACAATGCTCTATAGAAATCAAAGCATTATGGAGGAGCAACAAGGCTCAGTGAAAACCGAGTGAGACTGGGTGTCTCAAGAATCCAGACTTTGAAAATAACTGCTTAATCGCTCTGGACTTGTTTCTTCATCCAAAAATAAGGTGATTTACTAAATAACCTTTAAAGTCTCTGTGCGCTCTTAGGCAGTAAGATTCTTTAAAATCATACCGAGATTCTTTGAATTTCAGTGGCTCACTATCCTTGTCAGAAAATGGTAGTCAATCTGACTGAATCTCATTCAATTCCGATGAGTAATAACTAAACCATTTCTACCTGTGGGGAAGACATAGACTTTATTCTTTCTAAACATGTTATGATTCTGTTAAGATATACACAGAAAAATTACAAAACAAAGTAAGTTAAGGCTCATGGTTTTAACAGAAAGCAGTTTTCCCTCAGCATCCATCAGTAAAGTAAAATATAGAGGTTTATATGATGAGAAGCTGAGATAAAAATGTTACTGCATTTGAGTTCTACATAGCACAATTTAAAACTTAATCCGTAATGGTAATTTTGGTTAAAATATATTTGCAATAAGTGATATTGTATCTGCTTACTGCATGAATGTCTTCATTCAATTCTTTTTTTTTTTTTTTTTTTTGGTTAATACCCTTCACCTGACTTTTGGCTTTTGAAGAAAATAACTCATATTAATGCACAAGCCAAAATATGTCAGGCGGCTCAGTCACACGTTAATGCATGTGTATCATCGAGCATCATGACAAAGGAGCTATGTGATTATAAGTTTGCATTATAATCAAATTTAAAAAAAGAGCATGGAATTCAGAGTCAAGCAGGGCCAGATTTGAGTCCTAGCTGCACCTACGTGACCTTCGACAGCTTACATTAACTTTAATGGGCCTTAGTTTTCTGCAAAATATCTATTTTACAGGACTATGTTTAGTGTTTAGTACAGTAGCTAGTACATGATCAATGATCAATAAAATGCTAACTATTTTTAATGGCATAATGAGATCCCATTTTCTGTTGTTAGCTTCAAGTTCTGTATCTTTCAAATGAGCAGGTTGGACTAGACAATTGCTAAAAATACTCCCATCTTTAACATTCTGATAATTATTTTTTCTTTTTGACTGACATTTTGTTACCACATGACCCCATCATTATAACTTACAAGGTCACAGTATACAATGTGAGGCTTCTATTATTTCATGAAAGGCAGGTAAGCAAACTCAAACTACTTATGTCATTCCCAATTTTACCATAGCTCTCATAGAGTGTAGAATGGGTACATTGAGTTTATTTTCTTGCCACTAAACCCTTCCCCCATTGGTGTTTAAAGTCAAGCACATTCTCTGGTCTGTCCTCTTTAGAAGGTAGTTAAAGCCACGCGTATGGTATGTGGTGGTAGAACAATGTTAATTTTGAATAAAGTATCTCACCCTTATTAATGTGCAAATGATTTGTTTAAGGATATCTCCAGAAAAGGGAAGTGCCTTACAGCATCTCTTTGGCACATCAGTTAGACATTGCAACTCAAGGACCTATGTTCAGTAGGCGTACCACATTGCATTAAGTAAATTGTTTATGTGAAAATTCAGTTTCACCCCCTTGATGAGCTGGACATAACTATGAGTTTTGCAAATAAATACAAATATAAAACTTATTTAAATAGCATCTACCTTTTTTTGTGTTCAAAATTAGCTATTTTTTTGGATGCACATTTGACATTTTTGGGGTTTATATATTATCTAAATAATTTGTCTATTTTGCAGATGTTGGACCTTGAATATTTTCATCCTTTGTTGTTGTTATAACAGCTTTATTGGTTCAAATCAAGACATCACGTGTTCTAACCCATCATGATGATGTGACATTTAGCTCTTCTTTGTAGCTAGAAGTCAGTAACTCACTTCATTCCATTTCAGTGATTCCTGAGATGATGTAATGAACTCCAATTCCTCCTGCTTGGCCACGATACGTTCTCTTAGGGCCTTGCTAAAAATGATTTCAGAGTCCTGCTTTCTTATCAACATGCTAATCGGAGGGATGTTCTCCTATTCAGCATACCTATTATTATTGTTGATCTTATTGCTTCTGGGCCAGACTACTTGGGGATAGAAAGAACCTGATAACAAGCTAGTTGCCCTGCACACCTCAAGATAAAACCTTTCTTTAGAACTCAGACTACTAACTTCAAAGAGCCATTCTACCTCACATGCTTCTTCTTCCAACTAGTCGTCTGAAGTGTCAGGAAGCATAATGTTCACGGTGGCATTTTTGCTCAGATACACTGTCTTTCAATTTAAGAATACACTCCTGGCCTTGTTCAATTTCCTATCCCTGGACTTTTTCCTCAATCCCTTTGTTGTGCAGTCTGGTGACGACTCTTTGTTTACTAAGGGCATTTGCTCAGGGGACCTCTCCATCTCAGCAGCCTCCAACCAGCTCACATCACACTGGTTGGCTTCATCAACTTTGTTAGACCAGTACAATCAGGCAGAAGAGAGAACATCCCACGGGGGGAAGCTGTCCCTCTCCCACTTCCTCTTCATACATTTTAAATGGGTAGGGGACTTCACCCTCATTAGGGTTACAAAGCACACCCTACTTTCGAAGGAACTCCGTGAAATCCAATATGCTGCACCTGCAGAAGTTCAGTTTGAGTTCCTTTGGTTTTCATTTTTTCCCCCAAAGCCACTCTAATGGCAAAATTGTACTGGATTATAACACAGAGGAAATTTAGGTCTCCTGTTAGGTGTAGTGGGTAAAGGGTGCTGGAGTACGAGGAAGCTTGACTACTCATTGGGCACCACTGAACGTCAAAAATACAGATTTCCATTTCTGAATTCTCCCCCAGGAACAGAGAATGGATCATTTGCAGAATTTTGGTACCAGAAACTTAGATAAAGCTGCTGGGCCACACCATTCACCATCCATGTAATAAAAGGGTCTGGGATTATTTTCTTCAGAACGTGTTCATTTTCTGGGCTGCTCTGGTTCCACGTCTGTGACTGGGAGAACCCAGGGGCATGATGGCCTCCTTGTGGCCTGAGCTTTGCAACCCAGAGTGTCTAAGGTGAATATTTTCATTCTCACTGCAGAGACCATCACAAAGATCTAAGAGCTGAAAAATAAGAATGGGGTTTCTAATTTCTGATTTTATTACACATTGCTAAACTTGTGCTCTAACTAGAGTTACTGGGTTTTTTTGTGTGTGTGTTTTTTCCAGAAAGAAATGCTACTTTTTCTTTCCTTGAGAATCTATTCTTTATAACATGATTTTATACAAATACAAATAAAAATTATTGTCTTGGAAGAAGTGGATGAAATGGGGCAAGATCATTTATTTAAGCAGTTGATTTTAGGTTAGTTGAAAAACAACCCAACAGCAAGCATTTTCTTTTTGCTGATCAAACTGTTAGGCAAAGAAGTTTTTTTTTTAGGAGTCAAGAGGCTGTCCACATGCTCCACTCTACATTTTTTGTGTCTTCATCTACTCACCACTGATTTGATTTTTATGAGCCTCAAATTTTCTTTGTATTGAACTTATGTCACATTATAATCACAAAATAAGATGTATTATAATACAACCCTTTGGGTAAGTGGATGGTTAAGACTGCAGAATGACTTTAGAAAGCCTACTTGAGAGATGACAAATTTTAGACAGATAAATTTTTTTATATTAGTTTCTAAAAATCCTAACAGGGAGCTTTCCTTTACAAGTAAGAATTCAGTGGACAATGAAAGCTGTATGGGAAAGGGGTGAATTAATATAACAAAATGAGACATTTGAGGAGAAAGCTATATATTTGTCCTGTCTCTAAAATGCTATTATTTCAAAAAATGTAAAAAAAAAAAAAGTAATTGTAAAAATGTATTACAACAAAAAATATAAAAAACATATACCATTAGATTTATTTTTTTAGGTTGTGTTAAAAATCTTACAAATGGACCATATTGAGTATAATATATCTTACTGGATGTGTATTGTAAAGTCACAATTCAAACTTAGTGTAACTGATTCCAATTGATTTATATGTGTGACTATTTCCCAGGTGGATTGTTGAACATTTATTAACTGACACAGTAGAGTTTTCTTTTCCTTTTTTTTATTCATTTATTTTGCATGAATTATCCAGGATAACTGATTAAGTACCCGCTGCATATTCTTTAGGTGTAGAAAAAGGGTATGAACCTTCCCAGAGGACAGGTAGTCTCATTTCTGGTCAACTTAAATTATATTTTTCTTGCTGAATTTCTCGTTGTCTCTGTTTCCTTCAGCACTAACAAATAATACCAAATCTCAGTGTCTGGCTCTCACTTTTCTTTCTGGCCTCCTGTTATTAGTTAGGAGGCCTTGCAACTATGTACTAAACAGTGTGAAGGGGTGAATCAGGGGGGAACAATTCTTTCAACATTCTCTTGGATCAAAGATTATAGAGGGGGGTTAATCCTGATTCTGTAGCTGTTACTTTAACAAATCTTACAAGTTGTATTCAGGTAGTATCTCAATTTCAAATATTTTAATCATGATATTTATTAAAATACGGTTGGTGTTAACCTTGGGGATCATGCACAATGAATGGACAGTTTAGCAGTCATCAAATATAAAAGACAGGGAACAGGCAAGATAAAATTCATAGGCATATAATTTTATGCAAAATCACTAATCTCTTTATGTAGAAGTGTGTAAAAGTAGAGCAAAAATAAGTAGTATATAATTTAATATTTAACATCCATGAGATATGCTAAAAGCAGGCCACCAAAACACAAAGCAATATATCTTGGGTTGAGTATCCAAACCAGTAATACCTTTATTTTATATGAATTTTAAACAGCCACACTAATCTGTTTAATCTATCTCATAATATTCATTCTTTGCTGAAATATCATTTTTCCTTTATGTTTGTTGACTATATCTCTGAACCCTTTTCTATTTGTGTAAGCTTCTGACTTGAGACAGTAAACACACAATACAATATACAGATGATATATTGTAGAATTTTACATCTGAAACTTATATAATTTTATGAACCAATGTCACCCCAATAAAGTCAATATAATTTTTTATTTTAATTTTTAATTAAATTTATTTTAATTAATAAATTTGTTCATAAAATTATATAGGTTTCAAGTGTACAGTTCTGTGATACATCATCTGTATTTTGCATTGTGTGCCCACTACTCAAAGTCAAATCATTATCTGTCACCATATATTGGATCTCCTTTACCCTTTACTAAGCCCCCTGCCCTTTCCTCTGGTAATCACCCTACTGTTGTCTGTGTCTATGAGTTTTTGTCTGCTTGATTTTCTTTTTTGTTCCATTGTTACTTTCAGTTTTATATCTCACTTATGATTGTAATCATGCATCTTGACTTTTTCTGTCTCACTTGTTTCGCTTAACATGATTTTTCTCAAGATCCATCCATGTTGTCGCAAATGGCAGTATTCCATCTTTTTTTATGTCTGGGTGGTATTCCATTGTGTATTAGTGTCATCTTCTTTATCCAGTCATCTACTGAAAGACACTGGTTGTTTCCATGTCTTGGCCACTGTGAATAGTGCTTCAATGAACATAGGGGTGCATATATCTTTGAGAATAAGTGTTTTCACATTTTTCAGGTACATACTCAGAAGAGAGCCTTCTGGGTCATATGGTAACTCAATTTTTATATTTCAAGGAACCTCCATACTGTTGTCTATAGTGGCTACACTAGCTTTTTGATGGAAGGCTCTACCTTGGTCATCACTGTATTCCCAGCTGTTGAAACAGTGCCTGGGCCACTGTAAACACTCAATTAATATTGATGGCTGACTGATAGTGACTTCCTATTATATCTGATTTCTAATAGGACATTATTGATGCTAATCTTTATTTATGTAACTTCACAGAAACGTTTTATACATTATCATTTCAAAGCCTCCAATAGGACCGGAGGGAGTAAGATATGCATTCACCTTCTCATTTAACATCTGAAATGACAGAGGTATAGTCTAAAGATCCAGATCTAAAATTGAACCTGGTTGTCTGACTGAAGAACTGTGTTCTTTCACTATGGTATTACTTCAGGATCCTCTAGCTTTAAGGTTTTAGTTTCTATTTTATAATGATCAAAGACTCAGTGCATTCATAGGACAAACCATTTATAACAACAAAACAAATGTGAAAATACTATCCAACAATTAAGTCATTGGTTTGGTACCTAATGCTGTATGTGATAGTTTCCTAAAACAAATGAAATGTTAAATTCTTCTGGGAAGCTATCAATAGTATTTGAAAATCTATTTTGAACTAACATTGAGATATATTCAAATAATAATAATGATGTATTATTAAGTATTTTTATACATGACTCAGTTTTTATTTAGGATTGAAAGAACTAAACCTGACTTTATTTTTTATAAAAATGAAGAACATGAAGCTAATAATAAACTAAATCTTTATCTAGATCTATGGGAAGCTATTTTTAACTTCAATGTTTAATTGAAATCCAAAGCAAATTATGATTCCAAAATGCAAATTGTTTTTCTACATGCTAATTCAAATGGGTATGTATTTTGCCTGGCAGGCCAGTATGGACCAAGGGTAGGTTAGAGGGATTTGAAAATGTAAAACAGAGCAATTCAACTATGGATTTCATCTGAGGTGCAATAATCTGGTTACAAAATTCATAAGTAATGTGAAAGGTTTGCTATTTTATATCTAAAAAGCAATAATGTGCTGTTTATGTCACTGGTCTGTGGGAGATTGATTAGTATAAAATTTGACCATTTGCTTGTACATAAAGTGTGACAATAGAAGCAAACTTAAATAATAAGCTTGTAAACAGCAATATTCATCTTTCCTTTTTATCTTTATTGTATCGATTATGGTTCCTCAATATGAAAAACTTTCATTAATAAAAATAATCTATTATTAATACTAAATTAAGCCAGACCACTCTCTACACCTTGAACATAGCATAGAAAAACATGATATATATGCTCCATTTTTTGAAGAGCATTTAAATAAATACATTTTAAAACAGAAATTGTATCTTTGGAATCCAAATTTAGAGCCTATAAAGCCTACGTAATTCAAGGCTAGGATACCTTGTATTTGTGTGTGGTCTATTTTTGTTCATATGCAGTTTTTACTCATTTTTATTTCTCTCATTCAGTATTTGGCCCTTTCTATTTCATACCCTATTACTGATCTCAACAGAGCAAGCAGGGGTGGTTTCTTGAGAGAAGGCCTAGGTAGTTTTCTAAGTGTTGTAATTGACGCCTATTAACATTTATGTGATCTTCTATCTAAATCTACCTTCACTCCTTAGTAGATCATTTTATTTTGTTTTCTAGTATCTTGAGAAGAAAAAAAAAAAACATTAAAAAGTAATGTAATTTAACTCTCTGTCAAACAATTACTTCCCATACTGATGAGGGGTAACACATTCAAAGAAAACCTGTCCTGTAATTTCTGTAAATCAAACATTTCAAGAGATTATTTATTCGCCTTTAAAAATCCAGTTACTTTTCTCCTGACTCACTAAAAAATATTCGAGAAAGTGAACATTTTAATGGGAGTCATGGTAGCAAAGTGAAGGAAGGAGAAGTCCTTTCAGAAAGTGGAGCACATCATGGGGAATTAGACCTGGGTTTGGAGAAGCCATGGGACTGTTTAAAGAAATGTGTGCCTAATTACTGAGAGAGGTACCAGAAAGAGAAAGAAGAGTGAGAGAAAAATTTTACATTTATCAAATATTGCTGAAGGCTGCTCCTAGGCAATTGTATGCTTTCAGGACTCAACCCCATTCAAAACTGTTTTAAAAATGAGGAATGAACTATACTATAAGAAGCTTAAAGAATTTTGTTTGCTACACACTAATAAACAATAGTTATATGTAGGTTACCTTTAGTCTTTTAGGGATAGTCTATGTGACTTTATCTGTAATGGTAATAGCATGTGTGGAGTGAGAAAACTAAAAATATGTAGTCTAAATCCTCTTGACCTCATAAAATGTTCCAATACCTTATAAATAGACTTTAGCAATGTTTCCAGAGAAAAGGAGTCTATTGCAGCTGGTGGGTTTAATTTATATAAAATAGTATCCACATAATATTCACCAGCTGTAGTTCAGAAAATGATTTGTTTTTTTAATTGATAAAATAGATGTTTGCTCATATTTTTGAGCCAACAGTCCTGTTTAATTGTATTTTTCAAAGTCAGTTTTAGCAGGTAAGTTGAAGTGGCAGAATGCTGTCCTGTTCATTTTCTCATTTTCATGTTTTCTCCAAGGCAGATTCTCCTAAGTAGGTTTGCACACATTACAACTGTTTTTCGATGTCATATATCCTGCACCTTTCAGGCTCAAGTTTTACTACTGTTACTAGTAAAAAGAGAAAAGCATGACTAATGATGAAAATTGGAGTAATAAACTCAATCGGAGAGACCTGAATATGGGTTTAAAGTGAACATCCATAGTTCAGTACCCAACTCTAACCATATAACCATGATCAGCTCTGTGCAGGTTTGTTGCAGTAGTAATTCAACCACATTGATTTTCATTTAAATCACTGGAGCCTCTTAGGGGTTCAAGTAGAAATTTCTGTGGCATTAAAATAATGTCCATTCAATGAATGCATATTATAGCTGCATGCTCTGGCAAGATAAATTGTAACTAGTTACACTCTATAATAGAAATGGTAAATGGATGTTCTACAGATTTCTACTGTCCAAGCTATAGGTTATTTATTCTTCCTCAATATTTATTTAAAAGCTTCTGCACAGCAGAAGAAACCAGCATCAAAATGAAAAAGGAACACTCTGTATGTGAGAACAAATTTGCTAATGATACATCTGATAAGGAGTTAATTTCCAAAATATATAAGTGCTCATTCAACACAACAAAAGGGAGAAAAACAATCCAATTAAAAAATGGGCAAAGGACCTAAATAGACATTTCTCCAAAGAAGACATACAAATGTACAAGAAACATGCAAAAATGCTCAACATCACTAATCATCAGAGAGACACAAATTAAAATGACAATGAGGTATCACCTCACACCTGTCAGAATGGCTCCATCAACAAGTCAACAAATGACAAGTGCTGGCGAGCGTGTGGAGAAAGGGGAGCCCTAGGATACTGCTGGTGGAAATGCAGACTGGGGCAGCCACTATGGAAAACACTGTGGAGTTTCCTCAAAAAATTAAATATGGAGCTGCCTTTTGACCCAGTGATCCCACTTCTAGGAATATATCCTAAGAATCCTGAAACACTAATCAGAAAGAATCTATGCACCCTTATGCTCATAGCAGTGCAATTTACAATAGCTAAGATCTGGAATCAGCCAAGTGCCCATCAGTGGGTGAGTGGATATAAAAGCTGTGGTGCATTTACATAATGGAATACTATGCAGCTATAAAAAAGCAGGATCTCCTACCCTTTGATATAACATAGAGGGACCTAGAGATTAAGCCAGTCAGAGAAAGACAAATATCACATGATCTCACTTATTTGTGGAATCTAATGAACAAAGTAAATGACAAACAAAATAGACCCAGAGACATGGAAGCGTGCAGCAGACTGACAATTCTCAGAGGGAAGTGGAGGTGGGGTGGGAAGAGATTAACCAAAGAATTTATATGCATATATGCATAACCCATGGACACAGACAATAGTTCGGTGAAGGCCTAGGGAAGGGACAGAAGTGGGGAGGAGGGGTGAATGGGGGGAAAAAAGGGACATCTGTAATACTTTCAACAATAAAGATAAATTAAAACATTAAATTATAAAAACTCACAATTCAAAAGTATATTAAAACAAAAGTAATAAGTTCTCATAAAAAATAAAGCATGAGTATCTGTTAACTACAACAGTACTCAGTAGTTACATAAACACACATTAAGAGGAATAGAGAAAATATACGTAGAGCTTTCTGATTGCCTGTTTATGGGCCCTGAACTACTCATAAACATCGTGTGTTACAAATACACAAAACAGAGAGAATGGAGCAGGGTTCTCTCTCTAAATTTTCTTTAAAAATTTTGTTTTATGCTTACAGAAATATTTGACTAAATATGATCTTAGATCTGGGTCCTTCAATCAACATGATATTTGTAACTAATAAAAAACCTATAACTTTGTTTTTAAACTGAAATTGCTGCAAGGAAACTCTATATGTACATCAATCAAATTCAACAATTCTGAAGGAGGTCCGCGAGACATTGTAAAATGCTCATGCATTTATTAAACACTTAAGTCACACACTTCTCTCCTATTAGTTTGGCCAGCTGTGTAGCTGCTTATCCTCTTGTACTAAATTCCTGAGAGAACAAGGGTATTCCTGTTGACATCCCTCACACTGCTGCTGCCCCAGAGGGGCTCAGGGCAATGAAGCGAGAAATTGAGTTGAGAGAGTAGAGAGGACTCTTGACAATATCAGCAGCAAACTGTTTTGCGCTAATCATCAGAGGTGGCCTTGGAGGATTCTGGGTCCTAACCATGTCTCTTTTGATGGCTCTGTTAGCTTAATGGGGTGGTCAGATTGTGTCTAGAAAATTCACAATTTTAAATTTAAAAGTACTGGGAAAATTTTAAACATTTCAATCCATGTTGTAGGTGTAACATAACAAACAAGCATTTTGACTCTATTTCAATTACCAATTGGCTGGAAATCAAGTAAACATAGATGTGTGCAGAATGGAAGTATTGTTTTCAAAAACTAGCATCCTAGAATGTGAAACCAAATGAATGAGCAGTAGGGAGACTCATATATAAACATATAAGCAAGAACACATGCACACCATTATAATACCAATGGAATTACTTATATGTATTATTTTAATCTAATTATTGTGCTTTAAAAAATTAACTGATCAATTCTCTAGTATATTTTATAAGATACAATAAAGGGTAATTAAAGATTCCTGACTTTGTGGAGCTTATAATCAAATAAAGTAGTAGGTATTAAAAGCAATAAATGCTGAACACACAAATAGTGAAACAATGAAGGCAAAAAGCTGGTTTGTGGAGACATAAAAAATTAAATTTAAATTTGATTTAAATTAACAGTACCTATACTTTTAAAATCATTATGTCCATTTTGAAAGGTACATAATGCTGTATCTGTATTTTGCTTATTAATAATTTTAATTTTCAAGAAACTGAGTTTATTAGTATGTGAAAACAGGTTGTCTATTTTCCTAAGTGGAGTCATTAAAAGTGAATGGAGAAGCCTGTATTAATGCTCTCATTTCTTCTAATGCCATATTTTCAAAGTGGCCTAAGATTCATTGCAGAAAGATAAGTAACTGATGACTTTATAAGGAATAATTTATAGAGTGTAGACAGATGTCTTTACAATGGTTATCTTTCTGGGTGCATCTGTTCGGTGTGTTTTTTACATTTCCAACAAAAATGTGGCATTTGGGGCTGTAATTCTGTCATCGAATCACATGGAAACCTGCCAATTCTTATTAACATCTTGACATCTTACTGCTATAAACTTATCATAAGTTCTTCTAATGTTAGATGGGTTTAAATTCATGGAGTTGAGCTTTTTTGCTGTGTACTCATTAAATGCCTGATCCTTTGCTCCTTACATCAGCAAAACTTTCAGTCAAGTAAATCAGCTGTTGGCCAGAATACAAATTATAGATTAGGCCCTGAAAGGTTAACAGTTAGCTGTTTGGGATACAGCTGAAAAGCTAGAGAAAACAAAAAGAATAAATGTGGGTTAAACTCTTTCATATTAACTTCTACACAATATAACTGCCATGTCAAGCCCCTTATATTTAGACATTACCCAGTGGAGATGCAATAGATTCTTATTACCACTATATAGTTCTCTTGTTGTTTAACAGAAGGTGTTAACCTTTCAATTGCTACAAAATTAAAGGTTTAGCCTGGAAACCTATCTCTAGACAAAAAAGAAAAACCATTATCGGAGACTGTAACAAGGCTCATCAAAAGGCTAAAAATGCTCCAGAGATACTATCAGGTGCATCAGGATATAGTATAAGGAAAATGTCACCATTGTGGAGGAAAAGGGGCCACGTGCTAACCTGACTAGCTCAGGGAAGGCCTATGTGGCTGCCTTGCAAACTCAGAGACCCAAAGTAACCACGAGGATGGTCTGAAATTAAAACTTTTTAACTAAAAGCAATTTATGGTGGGTAGTCATATCCTAGGCTGGTATCTTCCCCAACAAAGGTTAATTTTCACCTTAACTAAGCCAGTTGATTGTCTTTTTGCATCTACGATAACATACCTTTGGAATATCAATGTAATTTTCCTTTTCCCGGACCCCTCAAAACACAGGCACCGCCCTGCTGAGACCACAAATCCCCTCACTATTATTGAGTTCATTGTTGACTGTTAACTATCCTGCACCCACCTAAGTAAAAGAAGTGTGTCCATCATTTTACTTTTTAGCCAACCCCAGAGGTTTCTCTGCTTTGTTTTCCCCATATCTGTCACCAATGGATTTCATGTAATCCACTTACATCTCCTCTTTTGATTGGAATGTATAAAACAAAGTGCAAAACTGCCATTCTTGGAGCATTATCTCAGTCCATTGAGGTATTGGCTTCCCAGCAATTGTCAACAGTTTGGCTCAGATGAACTCACAAAAATTCTTCACAGGTTTGAATGATTTCTTGCATTAACACCATGATGTTTTATCTGTAAACTTAGTCCTAATCTAGTATGTCATAGACACATTGAATGCACATCTTGAATGTATAACAAGATGCTTCTTACCTAAAGGGTCATCAAAATCTTTTCTGGAAAGAATGATAATTTCTTAATAATGTTTATTAATGTTAACTTGTTAAAATAATATGTTAAAAATGCAATACAGCACACTCACTTCTTCATTGTGTATTTGTGTTAGAGACAAACTAAGTTTGAGAGAGAATTAACACTTGCTACATATTCATAAGTTATGGTGAGGGAACCCATCTGTTGCTGGAATTCAGAGGTACTAGAGAGAAGAGTATGTTTTATAAAGTAAAAAGAGGAAATATTGATAAAGCCTCTACTTATAGCAATTATTCTATTAAAGTGGAATTTTTGGAGGTGGAATTGGAGGGATTTCAAACTGGTCTTCAGGTACATTTTGCAGTCCTTGATTAGCTACAAGAGAGTAGTTTTGAGACATTGAAAACAACAACAAAAACAAACAAACAGAATTGTTCATTGTTGTGGGGAGGGTTTTCCACGGCTAACAATTTCTTGGAACAAGTTGGGCTCAATGAGGAGCTTTTGCAAAGTCAAGCACTCCTAATGGTTCCTATGCGGGCGTGGGTAACTTCCATGCCAGGTAGTTTTTTATTTGTTAAAATAAGTTTGCATTTCTTGAGTATGCAGTAAATGACTTGAAGTTAGAAATTGTTGGCCATATGTCTCCAAACCTGTTGATGGCAAGGAAAAGTGTCCTGCGATTAAGGCACACACACAAAATCCTCTTAAAGTATACAACCCAAAGTTATTAATCATATCGTGGTTATGGAAGAAAAGTAAAACCATGGTTTGAAAATGTCTAACTCTATAACTACTTTAATTTTTAATTTTTATTTTTTAAATATATCTTTATTGATTTCAGAGAAAGGAAGGTAGAGGGAGAGAGAGAGACGGAAACATCAATGATGAGAAAGTCATTGATTGGCTGCAGCCTGCAGACCGGGCATGTGCCCTGACCGGGAATCGAACCCCAATCACCTGGATCCTAGGTCGACGCTCAACCGCTGAGCCACGCCTGGCCAGGCCTCTATAACTACTTTTAATGCTACACACTAAAAATAGAAAATACATTATGTCATGTAGAAACAAACTTTAATTCTATTTGTTATTAGCATAAGAAATATTAATTACTATAGAAAAAAATGAAATATAAGAAACTTGTTGCTTATAGACAGCCCTTTCAAGCTTGTAGATCTTCCTCCTTTTTCCTCAACAAGTAAAAATTGTTTGTCTAAACCAAGAAATTAACTAGTAAATCAACAAGTACTTCCCCGGCCAGGTGTGGCTCAACGGTTGAGCATCAACCTAGGATCCAGGAGATTGTGATTTGAATCCCGGTCAGGGCACAGGCCCGGGTTGCAGGCTTGATCCCCAGTCGGGGGCGTGCAGGAGGCAGCGGATCAATGACTCTCTCATCATTGATGTTTCTATCTCTCTCTCCCTCTTCCTTTCTTTCTCTGAAATCAACAAAGGTATATTTAAAAAAAACAACAAAAAACAGGTACTTAATGGCAAGATGCTTTACTAGGTGATGTGAAAAATGGGTGCGGTTCCTGCCATTTAGCTTACAATATACCTAAAAACAAGACATGCATGCACAATAATAAATAAATAAATAAATAAATAAATAAATAAATAAATAAATAATAAATAAATAATAAATAGGGAGCATGGCAAGACAGCATGGAATGAAGTGTTTCCATGAAGATTTACAGTAAATATAGACGAGGTGAGAGTCTAAGTCATGAGTAAATGTAAGGTGGAAAGAGACATTACTGAGTTTAAGGCAGCCTGAAGGGCCTGTAGAGTTGGGCAATGGAGAGTCTAATGACATATCCATGGAGTGCCCTCAATAAGAGCCCACTTAACAGTGGGTGTTTTAATGAAAATGTGAATAAATGAATTGCTGCTAAGAGATTGGTGGAATTCCAAAAGGACATAGCAGAATGATAAGGCAAGGGTTAAAAATATGACATTTTTGTTTGAGACAGATTAATCTTTGTATAAAATCTGGTGAGATGAGGTTGAAAAGTGATTGGGGCAATACCGCAAATGCTAAAATACATGAGGCTTTAGCCAGGGGTTAAGGTTGATCTATGGAAAGGTTGTATCCCTTGGAGCCTGGCCTCCTCTCTTCTTACACTACTGCTCTCCCTTGATGATCCCCTCTATTGCCCAAAGTTCAATTATTAGCTATTATATCTGTTCACAGGCTCCTGTATCCCTGGCTGGTAACATTTTCTTAATACTTAAATCTGTATGTAAAATACCATATTAGGCAGTTCCCCCTGAATGTCTTATAGGCATTTCAAACCCAACATATCTGAAGTATACACATTGTATTTTCCTGTCTACTCACTTCTCCTTTGCTTCCTATATCAGTAAATGACACCCCCTAGCTCATGACTTTTACCTTCCCCTCGCTCTCCAATCCGATGCATTACAAAATTCAATCCATTCTATCTCCAACTTATGTTTCAAATCTATTGTTTCTCCTAGCCTATGTGGCTCAGTGGTTGAGTGTCACCTAATGAACCAAAGGTCACCCAACCAGTTCAATTCCAGATCCAGGCACATGCCTGGGTTTCCGCTCGATCCCTGTAGGAGGAGTGCAGGAGGCAGCCAATGGATGTTTCTCTTTCATTGATGTTTCTGTCTCTCTATCCCTCTTCCTTCCTCTCTCTTTAAAATCAATAAGAACTTTTTTTTTTTTTTTTAATCTATTCAGTTTCCTGCCATCACTCTGCCACAGATATAGACTCAGCTCGGTTCATCTTGAGTTGTTGACTGGAGCAGACTCTCGGTCTCTGAACTCTTCCTTCTACATTCAGTCTTGTCCCTTTCCTGATTTTTCTTCACACAAAAGCTAGGATGATTTCCCAAAATGCATGTAAATAAATTGATTTCATAAATATTAAATATAAGATTTCCATAAATAAATCAAGCATGAATAAAGTTAATCATGGGTGCATAGAATCCCCTCAAACAGGCTGAGCCTGTATGGTCTTACACTTTTCCTTTAAGCCCTCTTCCCTCCACACTTGTTCAATTTTCCTTTCCAGAAATGCCTTTTTCCACCAGATCTCCTTGTCAAATTCTCTTCACTTTCATTGGGATTTTTAAATAATATTAACAGTAACATTAAAAAATCACAATAATAGCATCACCTGATATTTTATATGCTCATTTACAATTCCCATTTGCTTTCTCAAAACATAATCTTCTGAATTAGTTAGGGAAGACATCATGAGCAATACTTACAGGTGATGTCGCATCTCAGAAAAAAATTAAGTTTTCTGTACAAGGTCACACTGCTGTTAAGTAGTCACTCCTCCTGTCTCCCCCACACCCCACCACGAGGTCTCTCTCTGGAGTTCTCATCCCAAAGCACATGGCATTTTGACTCAAAACTTTTATGGCACTTGATAATAAAAATCCCTTATATTTTATGAATTGCTTTCTGTTTTCAAAAGTTTTCTTATTCCAAGTTCTTGTTTCTATTTTTAATACACATTTTATGTTATAAAAGTTTTAGATTTACAGAGAAGTTGCAAAGACATGAAGTGGTGAGTTTTCATAATCACCATACCCAGTTCCATGTATCATTGTCTTACATTAATATGGTACAGTTTTCACAATAAATGAACCAATATTGGTACATTATTATTAACTAAAGCTATGCATTACTTAGATTTCCTTATTTTTTAATCTCTTAGATTTTAAGCTAACGTCCTATTTTGGTTCCATGACCTGATCAGAATATCTCATGACATTTAGTCTTCATTTCTCTTTAGACTCCTCTTGGCTATGATAGTTTCTCAGACTTCCCTCTTTGATGCTTTGGCACTTTTGAGGAATACTGATCTGGTATTTCATAGACTGTCCTTCACTTCTTATTTGCCTGATGCTTTCCTCATAATTATTCTTGAGTTATGATTTTTTGGAAGAAGACCGCAGAGGTAAAACGCCATCCTCATCGCATTCTTACAAGGGTACATACTGTCAATGTCACTTATCACTGTTGGTGTTCATCTTGATTGCTTGGCTGAGTTTTTGTCATTGTTTGTCAAGTAGCTGTAAAATTGCTCTTTTCCCTTTTCTGCTCTGTCCTCTTTAGATGGCAGACACCATGCGCAGCCCACACTTAAGGAACTAAGGAATGGGTGTTATGCTCCAACTGCTTAAGGGCAGAGATCTGCTTAAATTACTCGAAATTCCTCTGCATGGGAAATTTGTCTGTTATCTCCCATTTACTTATTTATTTGTTAAATCATTTATTTATATCAATATGGATTATAACTCATGGATATTTATTTTATACTTTGGATTTTAATTCATACTACATTTTTACTAAACTTGTTTTAGCTTTGGCCATTGGGAGTTCTTTCAGTTGGTTCTCATTTTTCTTTCATTTTCACAACTTCTCGCAGCAGCTATACCATTCTTTAGCATTCTGTTGCTCCTTTCTTATTTGTGTAATATCTAAAAGCATAAACTCCCTAGCAGGTTGAACTACTTCCACCTCGTACCCTGTCCTGTCCTGTATCAGACTCCAAATACAAAGAAGACTAATATGAATTAGTCCCTTACATCTCATATTGCATTAGTTTTTATAATATATTCCCAATCTTTCTTTTTTTGTACTAGTAAATCTTTGCATTTGGGCATTGGAGTGTTTTGTGTGTTGTTTTTTTTATTCCCCATAGGCAGCCTGGTTATACAATATGCATTTGCTCCCTTGGGAACATTTATTGACATATCAGCAAAGAGAAATAAGTAGTGATACTGAGAAGAAAACAAGAACCATTATGAACTTTGCTGCATTCAGCTGGTTTAGGGATTGTACCCATTAATTCCTCAATTCCAGAGATCAGTGGTTCTCAAACTTTAGTATTTGTCAGAATCATCCAGAAATCTTGATAAAATAAAAAGAACTGGACCCTACCTTTGGAGTTTCTGACTCAATAGGTTTTACGTGGACCCAACAGGACTTTGCATCTGTAACAAGTTTCCAGGTTTATTGGTTTGCTAGAGTTTCCATAACAAAATACCATATTCTGGGTGGCTTCAACAACAGAAATTTTTCTCACAGTTCTAGAAGCCTAAAGGCCAAGATCAAGGTATTAGTAGGGTTAGTATCTTGTGAGGCCCCTCTCCTGGCTTTCAGATGACTGCCTTTTTGCTGTTCTTTCACACGTTTTTCCCCTGTACATACCTCTATTTAGTGTCTCTCCTCTCCATTTCTTATAAGGACACTAGTCAGAGTGAATTAGAGCTCACTCTAATGGCCTCATTTTACCTTAATCACCTCTTTAAACAGCCAATCTCCAAGTACAGTAACATTCTGAGGTACTGGGGGGTTATGGCTGTAGTATATGAATCTTGGGGGATACATAGTTCAGCCCAGAATAAGGTTAAATGATATTGATTTTGAGAATTACTAGCTTAAATCATCAAATCAAGCCAAAGATCTGCTAACAACAACTGAAAATGACCTGGGTCAGTTATGGGGACACCACCAGTGAGGAGAAGACAGAAGATAAGGTCTGGATAGGAAGGCTTTTCCGTCCCAATGTTAACTGAGAATGACAATCACACACCAGAGGACTGGGGGAGAGAAGCTGAGTCTGTGTGAGGAATAGTAATGCTTCATGCCTCACCTCCCCCAGGCTGAATCAACAGAAGGCGTATACCCATGTGGGGGCTGCTCAAAGGCACTAGAAACTCTCATCCTTCATGTGTAATTTGCCAATTCACTTGTTTCCTGCTTTCTGCTTATGATATGGTTTTCTGTAGGTTACCCTTAAAGGTGTTGATGAGCTGGCGGGGACTGGGGGGATGCCAGTGGGCTTTCAAGACTTGATCAGCGTGACATTCAGGTTGGATTACAGGCATCGTGCTGACTAAAGAACGCTGTGTTC